>NW_026851984.1:0-10000 GCF_026571515.1 Ruditapes philippinarum | reverse complement strand
GACTTTATCTGTAACGTTCCATTGATAAAAAGAGTGGGCAGTCTTTTTATATTTTAGGGAACATTCTATTTTATCCTAAATACTTTGCAATATCAGCTGTTAGTCAATAAACGCTAAAATAATCAAATCTTGTCAATTCAGCTCAACTTTACACTTCCAAAATACGCATTTTTTAAAAACCTAGTAAAGAAGACCCTGAATATATGAGATTCATAAAAGTGTAATATATCATCAAATAAAGAATTTGAGATTGTCAGGTAAATCCATGTCAATTAGACAATATATTTAGATTTTTTTGTAAATATTTTATTTCAAACATGAAAACACAGATAAACGCGATCTTCGTATTATTTATATGTTTTTCTTAAAAATAAGACAAGCCAACATATCAAGTTAAAGTATAGTATATTTACATATGGACACCGAACCCGACCTCACATCACCGGTAGTCTGAGTTTGCAGAATTTACATATTACATTTACATCTTTTGAATGCTCAGACGCTGTATGTTTGCGCCTTTAATGTTAAAATGTAGGGAAAATGTACATTCGCAATCTTATATTATTTATATCATTGATATATTTAAAGAGTGAATGCACATCTAAATAAAAGCATGTACATGTAGAATAATATGACATAAATAATAAATATGATAATCGAAAATATTCTGAATTGTTTTTAGGTGTATTATTGTCAAATACTTACATTTTTTAATTCCTTTGCTTGATCCATGTAAATGCGTATTGTCAGGTTATAGGTCTCTTCAAATAAATATAAATTTGTTTATTGATAAGGATGTTGTGATTTTAAAGTGACATTACGCCCGACATTTTAGCCTACAAGTTGAGCTTATAGGTAATATATTTCGAAAGATAGGCCTTTATGAAGGTGATTGACCAGTAATTGATCATGAATGAGTATGATACAACACAATATCTGGTTAAATTATAAAAGACTGTCCCACTATTTTGAAGTGAGTGTAACCGATACATTCTGAAAGATATTTATAGCAATTTCTGTTTGACATGTTGATTATAAATTACTTTTTCATAGTAAATCTTAAATTGAACGCTATTAAGGCAAACTCCCAAGTTATTTTTATTTGTATCTGTTTACTGACAGTTTACTCTTGGATGGGCAAAAGGCCACTTTAAATAATTATAAAGATTTGTGATCTGTGTTCTTTAATATATGAAATAAGCTTGCTATAATGGGTCAAAAAAAGTCTCATTTTAAAAAAAAAAGTTGAATGGTTGAAAGGTCGATGGCACTGTACAGTTAAATGTTTATTGATGGGTGAGATTTGAGAGAAGGATTGATAGATTACTGAACTATTTTTAGGTCTGAATTCTCTGGACAGGAATTAATTGCTGTAATTGATTCTTTTTTATGAAGCCTAAAGCACTGGAAGTAAAACGAGACATAGTGATTTTGAAAGACGTTACAATAACATCTTAAAACACTTCCTTATGACTTCCTATGGTTAAATGAAATAATAGTATCATCCCACTTGCTGTCACATTCCAGAATGCCTTGGAAAATTCGATTGGCAATCCGTAATGATACTTATTGTTATATGGAGCCGAAGGAATAGTGTGCTTCTTGTGTATTAAAGTGAGTAAAATTTCAGATAAGAATTTCCGATTTTTGTGTTACGCACAATTACTTCTATTTTATTCTTTTTTTTTTCTTTTTTTTTTTGTAAACGAAGGAATGATTTTATTTGATAACCATGACCTTTTGTCTACAGATGTTTCTGCTATGAAAAGCAATGTTAAGTATTAAATTAAATATCATACTATTTCAAAGCAGGATACAGATACTTCTTTTTAAAGATACTGTATATAATAATTGAGGTTGTATACCACACTTAGGTGAAATTTTATATATGTAATTTAATATATGCTTATAAAACAATTTTAAACACCGAATAATATGTAAAATATGTACAGTAAACTGTAAATATTTGTGCACATCATATGTAATCATTAAAATATATGCATTCGTTTCTTATTAAAATATTTGATTTAGACTTTATAGAAAATATATTTCTAATTACCTCCCTTTATTTACATTAAATGTTAAAGTTGGTAATATATGTATAAATAATGCTTTTTGGAACTTACAATATTGATAAACTTGAATTTGAACATCACATTTATGATATAAAACCATTTGATATTTTATCTATCAAATTGAGAGCAATCTGTTATTGTTACATAGTTATCATTTTACACCAAAATTGACATATGTCTTTTAACTTGACTACACACAGTCAGGGAAAATTTATAGATGAAGTGTATTGTATATGTATTTCTATAATTTAGTATTATTGAATCTTAAGAAAACAAAATATAGACTACAAAAATAGATTTGTTAAAGATTTAAATAATTCATAACATAAAAAACTTAATGAAAAAATCCTCATTTTGTACTTTTGCATGGCAGGTGCAGTATCGGTTATGGTGTTTTGATGTGTGTGTTCTTTGCATTTCAAAGTGTTATGCGGTTATTTAATTGTGTTTTCATGCTATCACTAATTTAATCATTTGTGAAAAATGAATATATCTTCAAAATAAAAGAAAAAGTAACGACAAATAATGAATGTGTGATTTTCCTAAATCAAAAGTTAAGAAGGAAAAATAGTAATGCTACTTTATATTATAATTATTTTATTATTATGTGTTTTTTTTTTAAGAATCGAAAATCATACAAATGTTTATATAGAATAGAGAAGAAAGTCCAGAACGACAAATTGAAAATGTTGAAGACTCGGTTTGATTAAGCCTGTCCATGGATGAAGTGCAACCTTCCTCCCCCTATGACCCTCAGCACCGGCTTAAGCAGAATTCATCATTAAAAATGAATCTAGAAACATCTGCAGATTTGTTCAGAAAATACAGAAACGGTTACAAAATGTAAACAAATAAGGGGATAATATAAATATGTGGTTCCATATGGTCGAGTGAATATTTTCCGGAGACTTTTAATATAAAATATCCTTGAACTTGGGGATGAAATTTCTAGTTCAATCAATTATGAAATGTTTTCATCTGAAGCGTTGATGCGCGTGTGCATTTTTTTCTTCTTATTTTTGTAACTGCATGATGCAATTAAAATTCAATTAAGCTATCACATCAAAGGCAATGATTGCAAAAAACGCAACAGAAATAAAACACGTTTTTTTTTATTAAATTTGTTTACTTTCATACAGGTAAACATCATTCCCCTTAAAATTCTTTTCTATTTATTTGATGTCAATATCAAGAAGCAGGAAACAAGAAATTTCTCAACTGCTTTTAACTCACATCATTAGTGCAGGGATCAAGTGTTGCTAAATTAAAGGTTATCAACATCACTGTAACATTATTTGGACACCCATTTCCGGTTATAAGGAAACTGATTTATACAACATTGAAAACATTATGAGAATGCATAAAATGATATTTTTAAATAAACATTGTCGCTTTAATCTAATAATGCAGAAAACATACCTGTCCACTACTTAATACATATTCTGCGGATACATTTACGGGAAGACCGAAGTAAATATTTCATGAAATTGTAAAAAATCTATTTTGAAATACGAGTATATTTACATAGTATAAATGGAAACCTTTACCTTTTATCTGAAAAAAAGTTAATAAATTTCTTTTTATAATTTTCAGAAATGTTGTGTTTTTCTTTTAAATATGACAATAATCATATCACATTTATTTGGTCTCATTCCACATCGGCAATGTCAAAGGCATATGACAAATTTTCCAATTATACTTGTGAAGAAAGACCTAAGGTTCCTTTCCTTGTACAACTTCATACACCAGCTAACATCTGAGTAGAGCAACAGGCTTTCCATAAGCTTTTTGGATAGCTCTCATTTATTAATGATTTAAGCCCGTTGCGGGATTCGAACTAACAACAGTTAATTACAAGTAATTCGAAGTCAACTTGGCCACCAACGTCCCACAAGTTAGATAATTACAAAATCCTCATTAGTTCCTCTGTGATAGTTTCTTGTCAAAATTTTCACATCTTAAGGCAAGAGATGAACAAGAGGGTACAATACTCTTGCAAGTTATTATTTCTGTAAAACAACTATCTATAACATACACATTTTATAACTCATTCAATGTTTGAAAACGAAATTATATCATATTAAGCTACATTGAAACAAATCACTGTATATTACCCAAAGAAAGTGATAGTGTAACACTTTGTGTGTGAGTTTATTCGGTTGAATAATAATTTTAAAGATATGTATATTTCAATAGGTAATTTAACCAAATTGTTAAATGATTGAAAGTGGCTTAAAATGACATTATTAATTTGCTCTTAACATTGATATTCAAAAAATATAAAACAAATAATAATTTTCACTATAATCAAAACGAATGTTGAAAACGGAATTATCTTAACTCAAGATTACCAATGTGTTGTATTTGTCAGTACAGACAGAGCTCGCTCCCCATTCATATAGTCATTAAGTTAATAACAAATTCAAATCATGCTATATTGAAACCAAACTGAAATTTATTGTCAAAAGTGTATCATAAGTATTCGTTTTCACCGGTACTTATCAGGCTTTATATCTTGAAGTATTTATAAAGACACATACCATGATCAGTCAAATAAATTGTTCAAAGTTGATGTAACGTGTACGTCATGGCTTTGTTTTAAGAAAAATAATGTGTACATAACACATGGATTTAAGTGTTTTATGAGTTTGTTATTACATGGAATAATCTATCAAGGGATCTATGGCAAATCATCTTCTTCCGAACTGTTTTGATGTTTGATTTGGCTTTAAGTTACACCGACAGTGTAAAGATCATATGATGACTTCCTACCCCTAGCATTACATCAAGAAAAATTGAAATCCTGTCATGAATAGAACCAAAAAGACACGAGTTACAGACCGTAACACATTCTTCTTGTTATCCAGAAGTAAGGATAGGACTAAAGTTGCTTTTACAATAAATTTGCCAGGTAAAGGAACATGACAGCATGATTATTATCCTGATACTACTTGAAAGAAATATAACTCTAATGTATACGCCAACACAAATTGAACATCAATGTTAATAATGAAGTTCGATAGGGATTTATTTTAATAGACAGAATGAATTAATATTAGCCACCCCGCGCGATAAAACAGTACAAACAGTACTCCAATATCAAAAAAGGATTTAAAGTTGTTAGCATTATATCAATTTATCCAAGACAACTCTTTTAAAAGTAATTGGAATGTAATTACAAATTAATATAGTTGCAACACTTCAAAAGAAGTATTTTGGCCGGAACATAAAAAAATATTTGATTATGGTAACAAATAAATATGACTTTTTCCGATTGATAAGACAATTCAGATATTGTAAAAAGAGTGTCGTTTTAAGTAAATGATCGTACATTTTGAAGAAATCGATAAAAACGCACACAATGAAAAAAAAAACAATGTTATTTCAGAAAAATGAAAGAAAAGCAAGAACAAAATATTATATTTCATCAATCAGGTGTTATATTTCAATCCATTCATTTAAGACTGAAGGACTAGCATCAAACACTTAATATAAAATATATGAATTATGTAAGCTTGCAGTTAGAATCATATAGTTGATTCTATCTTAATGTTGATAATTTTTTTACGTATATTTAATGAAAAAAAAATGTATATAAAAATCTGGAAAAAGTGTGATCCCTCGGAAGCATTAATCACAACGAAATTACATGGAAATTGCAGACTCGACCATCTGTCACTATTTATCGAAATGATAGATAAATATATATTTATATTGTCACTGAATGGAATATTTTTAATTGCTGTTAATACATGTAGTAGCGTACATTTTACAGACCCGAAACCAACGGAATATTTGTACTTTTGTCTGGACCTGACAGATTTCTATTTTCAGATTCTATTTTCAGAAGAAATCTTACAGTTCAAGGGCTGGTTTCTATTATATTATTCATTGGTAATTGATGGCTTGAATTGTAATAGACAGATTAAATTATAACTCACTTTTTTCGTTTATAAATGCTCTTGACGATATGGAATTACTGCAGTAATTGATCCTTCGCAATAATACCAGACATACAGCAGGACAAAATAGACAAAGTGTTTCTTTCTTGACATACACTTCTTATCTACGTGAGAGGCTTTAAAACTCGATTTCAAAATACTTCTTTATATTGTTCCATCCTAAATTGATTGAAATGATAGAATGTATAATAACGCCAATAAAGTAGCAAACTAATTCGCCAGTTCGTATGTATCTTTAATCGAACTTAAGATTGTTGACACATAAGCCACGGCGTCGGAATGTAATAAACCCATTAAATAAAACCGATATTACACTTGCGTTATCACAATTTGACGTGACGTCACTTGCATTGCATACAATTCTAACGCTCCTCGTGATTTTGTTTTTTGTTTGTTTTGTTTTGGGTTTTACGTCACATCGACACAGTTTAGGTCATATCGCGATGTTCCAGCTTTACTGGTGGAGGAAGACCTCAGGTGCCCTTCCGTGCATTTTTTCAGGCACGAACGGGCACCTGAGTAGAACCACCGACGTTTGATAAGCTAGCTGGATAGCTTCCTCACATGAAAGAATCCAAAGTCCCTGTCGTGTTTCGAACCCACAGCGGTGAAGAGCAAGTGGTTTGAAGTCAACGACCTTAACCACTCGGCCAAGGACGCCCCCTCGTGATTTTGTCACTATAAACAAAGAAGAAAAAAACGGTGTTAAACTGCCAATAAACATTGTTTAGGGACTTCTTGTATATGCTGCTGTTATGTTTTCTCCCTCGATTATATAGCTTACAAAGCCTTTTAAAGCAACAATAAAGAAGCATTTTTATTTATATTTATAGTTTTTATAATGTTTTAATTTCATACAATACCGGAATAATATGTCTCATAACTAACGCCACAGATTTGATCCATATCAGTTAATAAATATTTTGACAAAACGGCGCCAATTCGTCAGCAGCGTAATGACGTCATCCTAAGTTACAATTCATTCGTAAACGCTGACGTCATTTCAAACATACAAGAATGATAAATTGGGCACTGATGTAAACACAAGTTATTTCCGCTTGAACAAATAACATTAGTGATCTTCCTTATTTTATCTTGTTAGAATCGAAATAATATTTGTCTGAGCGGCGTTTATCGGCTATTTACCACCGTTTTTGTCGTTTTGATGCAAAAAATTCCTACGCATCAAAACCCCAAACCGGTGTTAAATAGTCGATACACACCGCTAAGACCGATATCATTTCTTAAGCGCGCTAATGTTAGCGCAACAGTATATGCGCGTCATTAAACATTATAATTATTAATTTTTTCTTTGTCTTGTTCACAATCCTTGTCTTTGGCAACATTTTTAATGTTTTGAGCTAATGTTTGACAACTTCATAGACTAGACTAGAAAGGATAAGTTTTCATTAATTTGGTAGGATTTTATAGCCGCCGCCCTTTTCTGCGACTTACATAACAAATTATTGCATTAAAAGGTCGTTTGCTTTGATGTATACGTTCCTTCCGCACAGTATGATTAACAGTGTACTAATGTTCCCGATATGTTATGAAATGCGAAACTAGCAGAGAAAAATTATTCATTAAACATCATTTAATCTTTGATGTTATGTTTGAAGAACTTTAAGTGATGTTGAAAAAGGATATCATTATATTAATGTCTGTAAACACGATATCAGATCTTGTTACCTTGTAAATAAAAGATCAATTATCACATTAACTATTTAATGGCTCTCTACGAAGTTTCTTGAATCTATCAGTTAATGATTTGACAGCAATTCCTGCCAGAAAATGATATTGCTGCCTCACTTATCGAAATATCGCCCAAGTGATGTACACTGTAATGCATTTCCGATGTCGGGTGTCTTCACATATTTTTGTACCAATCTAAAGCGAAACAGGATACCAAAACAAAATTTATTATTAAATACCTCTCTTTAATGTAAAATAATGAGACTTCCAGAACAATACATAACGTGTATAGTTGAGAATATTGTACAAAATTAATGTAAATGCTAGATAGTTTTCAAGGCAAATAAAAGGAAATAAAAAACGACGAAAAGATGTTACAAAATATATGGCGTAACATATCTTTTAAAATTATACAAAAGTAAAAATACTAAAATTCTACAAATGTTATAAAATTAGAGTGATCATGAGATAGGATTCTCTGGAAACATTTTTTATATCTATATTAAAAAATGTCTTCTATGAACCAGGTTTTCTTCCCATCAAATTAAAAAAACTGTATATAATATGGTTAACAACTGATTTAGTAATGCGTTGGACTCGTGGAATGGTTTACATTGCAATTTACATACATTTAAGGTGTTACTTACTAATGTGGCAGTGATTGGAGAAAGAAAAAAAACAGAGATAAAAAAAATGTTTTTAAATTTTACCATACCTCCAGTATACATTGTTTATCATGACAATTTATTATTCAATAATAATACTGTTATTTAAACACAAAACAAATGTACTTTTTGATCAGCGTTCGTGTAGGAGGCATTTAAAGTTACGTAGCGGAATGTTGTCAACATTAGAGTTATCAATCTTTCCAAACGTACCGTTTACGAATTCATTCATTGAACAGTGAATCATTTTGTATCTTGTATTATACCTTAATAGATTGACATTGTGTATCGAGAGAATTGTCAGGACTTCCATTCTTTACCAGAACTTAAATGTTCAAATGAATGAATCATGAATAAAATACGCTATATTTTGTGTGTTGTTCACACATAAAATTAACATGATCATATTATAAACTTCTTTTACATAATAAGTAAATGCAATGTTGTTTGCATTATAGTACAAACATGAAAGTAAACAATTTGAAATACTAGCTAGATAATTTGTATTAAAAAGAAGGTATGGAGTAATTTTATTTATTTGAAGGAGATATTGAACGCGTTTTACACCCTTTTGAAACCTTACATTTAAAATTAATTAAATGATAAAACACACAAAAACAAACATCCACTTAGTCACAGTGAAATACTTAATTTAAAATCAAGAAAGAATATTAAGCACTTAATTTTTTAGATTATCAAAGTCAGAATGCATACGTGTCAAAAGAGTTAGAAATAAAACTGCGAGAAAGAGCGTTTCATTTTGCTTTTAATTTCATGAACGTTCGTATATCAGAAATAGATCCTGCCCTAAGATATGTTTAGGGAAACATTTGACTTACGCATCGATTTAGTTTGCATATTGTAAGTTATCTGTCTAATGGGCTTAAATGTATTATTTCATATGAATTTATCCCTTACTGTAAAGCATAGTATCATTTTCGCCTTTGACTACAATATATTGAAAAAATGCAAATACAAATTCATTTTTTTTTTTTTTTTTTTTTAGATTCAGTACTCCGATTCAATTAATCATTCAAAACATAGTGTAACGAAACCATATAATTTTTGAAACATCACTCATTGTGAAACAAATGAGACTTTACCGTTAACATGATCATCAAAACACACAAAACAGATCTCGCTGTTCTATAAATTCGTTTTATGTAACCTGACAAATAATGCAGTTGTTTAGTTTCTATGCATTTGTGCGGCCACAGATCAGATTATTCACAACCCACGTATATTAGAAATTAATGATATTTGAATTTTGAATTTCTTTTCATGCTTCTGCTTCGATAAAAATTGTAAACATAAAATGTACAGATCATTGTCGTTAGTTTTCACTCAAAAAATAATGAATATAGTAAAAGGCGCTGATGTGTTTGCTTCTAAGATAGTGATTGAAGGAAAGAATACAAAGAAAAAGTAATGCAAATTTCATGTCCTTAACATTTGAAGAGAAATCTTACACTTCGAATATCTTCGTCTTTGAATACAATACACATATTTCGCATGGCCTCGGTTTCTTAGAATTCATTTATATTCATTATTTTATATGGAAGCACAGACAATACATAGTGTCTGTCGTAATAACAAATACGAGGAA
>NW_026851983.1:0-60307 GCF_026571515.1 Ruditapes philippinarum | reverse complement strand
TTTCCACTTTCCCTTTTTTAAATTAAAAAATTTTCTTTCTTAAAGGTATCTTTGAAAGTTTATATTTTTTATTTTCCCCTTTTTTAAGGGAAATTGGGCCACTTTGTTTTTTAACCCTTTATTTAAAGGTTTTAATACATTTTTAGAAACTTGGGGGTTCTTCTTTAGGAAATTTTTGTTAAAACTTGTTTTTCCCTTTTTTGGGGTTAAAAAAATTCATAAATTTACAATCCTTTTCCTTTTTTGGTTTCCCTATTTTTTTAAACTTTTTATTTTTTTAAAGCAAGGAAAATTTCCCCCAAAACCAAATTTTTTTTGGGGCCCTTGAAATTGAAATGTGTTCCTTTCAGTTGTGGTTCAAACCGGCTTTCCCGTTTTTTGTTATTTTTAAGAAAAGTGGAAAATTTTTTTGTGTTGTTTTGGGTTTTGCAAAATTTTAAAAAACCCATAAAAAATTTACTTTTTTATTTCCCATTTCTCATTGGGGGCTCAAAAAGGCCCTTTTCCAAAACAAAACTTTTTTAAATTTTAAATGTTAACGAAATTTAAAGAACTTTTTGGGTTCTAACCCTGTGGATCTTCAGTTTTGGGTTTTCCCAAAATAAAAAAATTTTTTGCTGTTTTAAATTTTGGGCCCAAGTTGGGAAGTGTTTCCATTGGGGTTCTTAAATTTAATCTCCCTTTTATCACTGAAGTGTTCATTAAAATATTTTACTTATTTTTAAAATTTTTATTAAAATTTTTTTAATAACCAAAGGACAATAAAATTTCTCCCCTTCCCTTTTAAAGCTTTTATACTTTAAATAAAACCTTTTTTTTCCCTTTACAGAAAAAATTTTTAACACCTTTTTTTTTTCCCCAACCAGAAACTGAAAAGCCTGAAAAAAGAGAGTACCCGCCAGCTTGTTTGCTCTTTTCCAAGTCCAGATAAACGTGATCGGATAAAAAGGCTGAAAAAGCAGGCCTGTGATTTACGACTACACCCAAAAGTCGCTTCCAGTAGGGAAAGTTGGACCCTAAAAATATACAAAAAAGAAATTCAAATCTTATATTTATATGTTCTATTGTTGATATAGTATCTGATCTTTGATTAGATTTTCTACATTGTCACGAGGGGTTTGACAGAAAAGCAAGATAGACGAGGGGAACTTAAATTGCTTATCCTGTTACCATTATGGTTGTAGGATAAACAATTTATTATAAACAATGTGTAGATATTTTGACTGACGTTTGTTGCGTTATACAAACTTGGCGTAAACAAAATTTTATTGCATTCGCCAATAAATACAATATTGGTCCTAAACGCATGCAAAGTATTTTTGATGTATTGAATTGGATTCAATTAAAACGATTGGTTCTCAAGATGTAATGAAAAAAGGCAATGTTAAGCAAGAATTATGTGCGCCTCTTCCGTCCTTTAAATGAACTTTAGCATTGACAAGGTTCAAAACATAAATCTTACTTGTTAACGTGTTCATTGGCGTTATTTTTCTCCTCAAAATCGGGATGAAAACGCTATAATACGATAATGAAAATACGATGGTACAATCGTAAAATGGTGATGTAATACTGCATCTTGGAAATTATCCCATCGTGCGTCCACCATTATCCCATCGAATTTTGCCGTCATGTTATACCATTGCGATTCACCATTTCTCCATCGTGTCATCGTATTTTCATCATAGAAACTCAATTTTGAGTATAAGTGGTTTCTTACCTCTCTCTATTTTTCGACTAGATGATCGTCGTGTTTCAGCGATATTGTTAAAGTCATCTCTTTGAGTGTTGGTTTTATTGTCGGTTTCATCCCCATGTTTTTCTTCGAAAAAGTCGCTTCGAGTAGGGAAAGTTGGACCCTAAAAATATACAAAAAAGAAATTCAAATCTTATATGTAATGTTCTATTGTTGATATAGTATCTGATCTTTGATTTGATTTTCTACATTGTCACGAGGGGTTTGACAGAAAAGCAAGATAGACGAGGGGAACTTAAATTCCTTATCCTGTTACCATTATGGTTGTAGGATAATCAATTTATTATAAACAATGTGTAGATATTTTGACTGACGTTTGTTGCGTTATACAAACTTGGCGTAAACAATATTTTTATTGCATTCGCCAATAAATACAATATTGGTCCTAAACACATGCAAAGTATTTTTGATGTATTAAATTTGGATTCAATTCAAACGATTGGTCCTCAAGATGTTATGAAAATGGCAATGTTACACACGAATTATGTGCGCCTCTACCGCCTTTTAAATGAACTTTTGCATTGGCAAGGTTCAAAACATAAATCTTACTTGTTAACGTGTTTATTGGCGTTATTTTTCTCCTCAAAATCGGGATGAAAACGCTATAATACGATAATGAAAATACGATGGTACAATCGTAAAATGGTGATGTAATACTGCATTATCCCATCGTGCTTCCACCATTTTCCCATCGAATTTTGCCGTCATGTTATACCATTGCGATTCACCATTTCATCATCGTGCCATCGTATTTTCATCATAGAAACACAGTTTTGAATATAAGAGGTTTCGTACCTCTATCTATTTTTCGACTAGATGATCGTCGTGTTTCAGCGATATTGTTAAAGTCATCTCTTTGATTGTTGGTTTTATTGTCGGTTTCATCCCCATGTTTTTCTTCGTGGATACCAAATATCTTTGCATTAGATATCTTCTCCCTGATCGAATTATGCGGCAGTTATATTCTCAAACTATTAGCTGCTTCCTTGACCGATTCAATGTAACCATCTTTGGAACTAAAGCCTACAATCAACTTCTCTATGTGTGCTAAGCGGTCATGTAGCTCTTCAATGACGATTGGTTTCTGTTCCACGAAGTTTACTCTCTGTCTGAGCTAACTTTTTCTCATAAATATTTTCGGTTATTCTAAGTTTTCTCTCTGCAGCGAGAAGTCTTACCTTCATGTGAGCCAATCTCTGTTCATTTGTGGACACTCAACGTGTTGTCATTTTTGTAAACCTCCACTATCATCAGTCTTTCTTCGCATGTGCTGAGGTTCGCCTTAAATTCTTCAAGTTCAGAGAGAACTTTTGTCAATATATCTCCATTTGTGACAGCAGCAGCAGCTAGCTGTGTGTTAAACAAAATAATATAACCAAATAAAACTAAGTGCACGTTTTTGGTAGTCATGCTTAGGTCGTTTTCATTGTTTTCTCGATTAGGGCACACGCATTTTTTTAACTTGGGGACCATATGCCGCTTTTCATGGAATGGCACTTACGTGTCACATTAAAGGTTCCAGGATGACCGCCATATGAACACATCTGCGGATGTTTTTAAATTCAAAATTGTACCAGTTCATATTAAATGTTGAATTCTGCTTAAGCCGGTGCGAGGGGGCGTGGACGGTAGTTTCACTTGACAGTACCGTCCATGAGCAGGCTCAATCAAACCGAGCCTGCAACATTATCAATTGTGCTGTGTTGGACATTCTTTAGGGATTCTTATTTTCTCTATTCATTCCGACTAGTGGCTATTTATGATATCGCATTTTTATCGGAGTAAGAACTCGTTGACAGTGCTTCTTAATATAGTTTTAACCTACAGTTTTTATCATATTGTAAATTACGCTAATTATCAATTTGTTAGTGACACATGGTCTTGATCAGAAAGGAAAACTACGTTGAAAGGTGTTTATGGGGGAACACCAAGTTGAAGTGGTGGTGGTGGTGTTGGTAGTTTACACTCTGGATTATGACAGCGAGTCACATTGAATTTACCCGAGAATAGTTCTGCCACCACATCGTGCCTGGGCAAGCTGTCACACAGTTTACCAGCACTAGTTGCCTTCACTTTAGCAAGATAACATTTGTACATGCTAGGGCAAAGGAATAGTGTGATCAAACACAACGAAAGTGACATGCGCGGTCCGGAATCGACCAGTAAAACGCCCTACTTTATTGAGCTAACCGGACGGCTCAAAGTGTAGCGAGTAAAAAGTGTTTAACAGTTATTTCCTGTCTGGTCTGAAACAAATGTTTTTAAAGGTCCCTTTCTTACATGATTTTTTTAAAACGTACAATAGTGTACTAAGCATGAGTATTTACATACATTTCCTTGTGCACATGAGTTACTTGTCGTTCTTGTTAACTAAATTATGAAAATGAAAGGAGTTACGGCAAAAAGTAAACTTTATTTTGACTTTCACCTGTTGATTCAATATATACATGTACTCTTGGTTTGATTGGCATAATGTCTCATTAAAACGTTTTGATTCTTCAAAACCAATGGTTTTCACACCAGTTTCATTTTGGATCGGGATTTTATCAGTTTGTCTCCAATAAGATTAACGTGGAATCAGATGTTTGACTCTAGTGACTGGGACTGATAAACTAGTGTAACATTTTAGGTCTTAATTTCATTGGGGAATACTTTTTAAAGTCCAATAACGATTTATTTTCTTTCGACATTTTAGTAGCATTTTCAACGACTGTAACGTTGTATAAGGACCATTTAGTCAACATTTATTTAGGGATCGTAGATGTTCAGGGCTCATCACGATTGTGTCGGCACACATTTTCTGCATGGTATCCCCATTTCGCTCTTTTGAAAGATCAAAGGAAAATCAACTTTTCCAAAAATGTATTATGCCATAAGCAATTATTGCACGGTGATGCTGTGTGGACGGTTGTAAACACATATTTTCCATTTTTAATTTGGAATAAACAAACTGGAATTGATAAAAGCCGTGATTACTGGCAATGATTAAGATATTTTGTAAGACAATATGGTTATTTCGATTAAACGGTAAAAATATCGTAAACGTTTAGGAATGAAAATCGAAACGAAGCCGTTTAAACGTATAACCGTGGGGGCCTTAATCGTAACACAAATGTTTATTATCATTACTAAGGCTGAAACACATGTAATTAAGATCAATAAATGCAATGTCAAGGTCACAAAAGATGATGAAATATACATTTTACTAATTATGTCCGGATATTATATTGCCCAGATCAAATCTCCTATATGCATATCTATAATGCCCACATCTCTGTCGAAAGCTTTTGTGACAGGCGTATTTTGCGACAACATTGCCCTTGGAAACTTAGAAAATATACCTAAAAATCGACTAAAGTGGTTATTGTTTTATTGTTAATGAAAGAATTGTCTTCATACTTGGACATTACAATCCTTTGAAATGTTCCTTTAATTAAGATGAGCAGACTAACCTTGACTGTAAGTCATAACTGACCTTGACCTTTAAGGTCAAATTAATAATTTTTGTCATGCTTGGTTATAAAACATTATCTAGTGGACAGCGACACAGTTTGATCAAATTAAAGCCTTGGGGTCAAAATATGCCTTGTTCTGGGATGGTGTGTACTAAGCACTCGGATACGTTGTTTACAAACAACACTGTTACTTTAATGTGTAAACTGTTGTTTTGTTTTTCAAATTTTCCGTTTTTGTAATAGGATAGATAATCTCTATAGATGACCTCACTTTTTTTAAGTACACAAATATAACTAATAAAGAATCGTGTCTTTCAAAATTTCATTTTATTTAAGACTCATGCATTCTTTTACTTGGTAACCAAACGCCAAATGTCATAGAATGATACGTGCGTGCCACAATGAAAGTTCTATCGATCAACGCCGGATGTTTTAAATACAAATTTTCACCATTTTCATCATATGCCTAAGCCGGTGCTAGTATATTTGTAGCTTGCAATAACCACTACCGCCTATTAATCAAACCGAGCCAGCACTACTTTCAATTATATTTAAATTGTGGCGTTCTTTAGGGACTGCGCTATTCTCTCTATTCCGTTGTCAAAACAATGTTTCTAAATTTAAATTTGAATTCTTCTTCAATCAAATGTAAGTGCTGTGTTTGTAGGCATGGCATGGATCGTAGCTTAAAATTATTCATGAATAGGCACCATTGTCGATTTTGTTTTATACTTGGACTCAAGTTAACACACTGTGCTTGTATGGGTTGGGATACGACTTAAAGCAGCATTCCACCAGATTTATGCCAATTTTCATGAAATTTTAAAAATGTATTTAAATGTATGATATTGTGAAATAACCAAAAGGAAGCAATTTTCACATTATCAATGGCACTTGCAACACACGTAAATTACCAAAAAGATGTCAAAATATGAAAATATAACCCTTACTACGTTCGTAACGCAGTAGAAATATACTTATAATCCTGAAAATTCAGTCATTTATCACATATAACATGTATATTATTACTTGAATCTTGAATCTTTTAATTTTTCTACAATCTTAGTAAATTTCTTCTCAAGCTTGCATTTATTGAAATATTTTAACTTATCTGGAGGCCTGTAGCTTTGAAATGTCTCCAAATATGATATAAGAGATATTTGTCTTCAAAGTGCTCAGTTTTGTTGGTTTTGTGTCATTGTCAATAAAATCACAAAAGGATTCGCGTCTTTGTATGTTTATTATATACATGTGTAATTCCAAACATACATGTATTTATTTATTGTATATTTCAAATTACTAATTGAAAAAAGTGATAAGGACATTAAAGTAATTGAAAGAGAGTTTTTTATGTTTCCCACAGGATGTGTCCAGAAAACGAAGAAAATAAATCATTTAACATGCTCGTGCCATAATGATAGTGTACTCTGACCCACACGTGATCCCCTTTATTGCATTGTACAGTTGCAGAATTAAACCCCTGATCATATCCAGTACTTGCACCCTTCGCATACATTCTACCAATACATGCACCATTTATTACGATTTCAGTTTGGATATGTTCCTCAAAATAACTCATTAAAGCTGACTGAAACATGTATATCCCGTTCACTGGACATATGAACGTGTTTGTGATAGCGTCATATGCCTGGCCTTCGTTTAACAGAACTGCATTAAAGGGAATTGTGTGCTGTTTCCCAAGTTCGGTAGCGCCGGCTGATAAGGTCGCTGTGAAGGCAACACGATGGTTGACAGCTCGATTCACAAGTCGCTTATGATATATGGGATCCGATGCTATAATGAGAAAAAAACTAAAGCATTATCATGGCATGCTGTAGATATAAATACATATTTATATTTTATATTGTCTACCAAAACTTTTGAAATGATTTATGATTGAATAAGACTTTATCTGCAAATTAAGCTTATTACCCCTTTCTGATTTTTGAGTAGATGAACGTCGTGTATTGTCGATGTTGTTAGTTTTCCTTATAACTCCGTGGTTATTGTCAGTATCTGTCAACAGAGATTCTTCTAAAGTGCTGTCATATACTGTTTCAGAAACATGGAACCCATTCAGGTTTGCTAGCTTCCCTTTATCAGCACTGTGTTTTCTATTTTCCCCGTCAAAATCGGTGGTATTCTTGTTCAAATCAGTTTCTTCAACGTCTTCAATTGGCCCTCCTTTGTTAGTTAAGCGACCGTATGTCTCCTCAAACACTTTAAGTTTTCTTTCAACGGCTTGACTTGGATAACTTTTTCTCATATAATTCTGTGGTTGTTTTAAGATTTTCCTCTGCAGCGAGAATTCTTTCTTCCATGGTAGCTACTAGTAATTTCTGTTCATAGGTGACCGTCATTAACTTGTTGTCGTGTATCCCCAGTCTCTGCTCGCATGTATTGACCTTTAAATCTTCAAGTTCTGAGAGAACTATTTTCAATGTTTCCCCATTTGTGGAACGAGCAGCAGTAAGCAGTGTGTGAAACCAAATAATGTACCCTAAACAAACTAAGTGTACGTGTCTGCTCTCCATGTTTAAGTCGTTTCCATTAAAATCCGTCGGCTTTTTATAATGATGTAAATAGTTGTGAGATAAGGACGTGCGGAAAAGTTTATAGGGCGCTCCTAAATATGGTTTTAACCTACATTTTTTATCATGTTGACGATCAGGCTTGTTACCATTTTGTAAATTATTTTTCTGACGCGTGTCAAGGCTTTGATACGGTATGAGAGAACTTAATTGAACCGACTAAAAGCCTCGGTCGGTCATTACAGTGATTTCCTGTCTGGGCAATTTTGATGTACTTATTTCCCCACTGTCTATTTCTTAAAGATATCTTAAACACTACTGGTTTAGAACAAAACATGGGAATACAATGTTAGACACTTTTTATTGAAATATCTGCTACAACTTAAGCATTAGTGACAAATCGCTTAAAAATCAAAGCTTTCAGATTGCAAATTTAATTAAGATCAAGACGGGTTAGTGAGGAATATTTTGTGAAACAAAAAGAAAACCCCTAACCTTTTGCATTCCATTTGATTGATTTCTTACTAGGTTTAAGTTTTAACTTACTGCTGTTTATTATTCAAAACAATTCTGTAGTAGAGAATGTAATTCAAATTTTGTTGAAATGACAGACATTTTCTTGGCATGTATCCTTACCTTAAAAAGGTCGGCAAACCCTTAGTCTTGGCTCAGAACATTAAATATAATCATAGGCAAATATATATTTGTTTCAAAAGTATTCATAAGTAATTATTAATGAATGTTTTAAAAGCTTGTTAAGCGACTACAATTCCCGTTTATATGAATTGTCACACAATATACAGCTGAAAAATTGTTTTAAAGCTTATTTTATCTCTGAACAAAATATATTAGAATTTCTTACTGCAATGCATTTACTGCAGCATGAAATTATTTTGATACAAAATATAGAATAGAATTTGTTTTACAATTAATTTTTAAACTTAATTGAATTTTTGTATTCAACAAAAAGATTGATATATTGATGATTCTAACACACCTGACACTTAAATTTTCACTACATTAAGAGATTAATTACAAAGCTTTGCAGCTGTACCTCACGCATTATTCTTCTAAGACCCAATTACCTAATCAAATTATAGTAAATAATTATTAGACTTCTACCAATTGATTATAGCATAGTTTGATGCAGAATAGTTAATTTGTCCAGATTTATGTATAAAGCCTTGCACTGCCAGTGTAAGTTTGATACAGTTTTCCTCCCTGGACTTTGCACAATGCTTTAACAAAGTGTTAGATAACTTGTAAAAAAGCTGCTCAATGATTTAAATAGTGTTAAATAATTTGTAAAAAAGTCATCTATTAGATAAGTTTATAGACAGAATTAATCTGTATATGATTGTCTTTGGATTCTTTAAAAATTATGCAACACATATAAAGTAAAAAAAAATGCGGGAATATTATGCTGTATAATAAAATTTGTTTTTCTACTGCCTTATACAACTGAAATGATAAAGATGAAACACACAGTTCTTAATATATTTCTTCTAGATATCATTTGGAGAGAGATTTGAAGTTTATACTTTTACATTCTTTACTTTAAGGGGATTGCCACTTGTATATAAGCTTTACTCTAAGGTATTATAAATTATAGAAACTTGTGTTCTTCTTTAGTAATGAAGAACTTGTTGTAACTGTTGTGTTCAAAATCATAGTCTTCATGCTTTACCTTCTTGTGTTCCTATATGTTTATGTATTTTACATGTATTTCAAATATGTTAGCCCTTGCATGTGTTCCTTTCAGTTGTGGTTCTACTCGGGTTCCCGCCTTTGCTTGAGGCTTTCCTCCACCAGAAAAGTGGCCATATGACTTATGTTGTGTTGGTGCTACATAAAACCCATCAAAAATTATACATGTACTTTCATTTCTCATTTGTGCTCTAAGGGCCCTTTCATAACACACATGTTAATCATGTTACGACTTAGAACTTGTAGCCATTGTGTTCTCAACCTGTGGTACTTCAGATTTGTGTTTCAAAAATAGAATAAATTTTTGCTGATTTAAATAGGCAACAGTTTATTTTATTTTTTGTTTTAATAAAGTTACAAGTGCCTTACCATATTGTGTTCTTAGATTAATCTACCTTATCACTGAAGTGTTCATTTCAATATTTACTTATGTTAATTTGATGTATATTTTTATACAAAGGGCAATAAATTCTCATTTCCTTTAAGAAGCTTTGTTATACTTTAATGACATTATTTCTTTACAGTAAAATTACACTTCCCACAGAATGTAGCCTGAAAAAGAAGAGTACCGCCAGCTGAATGCTGCTGTCCCGTATGTATTATGCACTATAACCCATACTCTTTCCCCTTGATTACATCTCACAATGGCAGAGTTAAAGCCCTGATCATACCCATCACTACCGGTAGCTCCCGAAGAGTACATTCTTGTCAATGTTGTGCCATCCTTTCAGTCTGCATATATTGATTATGATTACACATAACGGCTGATTGGAACATGTATATCCCATTGACCGGACATATGAATGCATGCAGAACTGGGTCATACGCATTACCTTCATTTAGCAAAACGTCATCAAATGGAATTGTTTGCTCTTTTCCCAGTCCAGATACGTGATCGGATAAAAAGGCTGAAAAAGCAGGCCTGTGATTTACGACTACACCCAAAAGTCGCTTCGAGTAGGGAAAGTTGGACCCTAAAAATATACAAAAAAGAAATTCAAATCTTATATGTAATGTTCTATTGTTGATATAGTATCTGATCTTTGATTTGATTTTCTACATTGTCACGAGGGGTTTGACAGAAAAGCAAGATAGACGAGGGGAACTTAAATTCCTTATCCTGTTACCATTATGGTTGTAGGATAATCAATTTATTATAAACAATGTGTAGATATTTTGACTGACGTTTGTTGCGTTATACAAACTTGGCGTAAACAATATTTTTATTGCATTCGCCAATAAATACAATATTGGTCCTAAACACATGCAAAGTATTTTTGATGTATTAAATTTGGATTCAATTAAAACGATTGGTCCTCAAGATGTTATGAAAAAGGCAATGTTACACACGAATTATGTGCGCCTCTACCGCCTTTTAAATGAACTTTTGCATTGGCAAGGTTCAAAACATAAATCTTACTTGTTAACGTGTTTATTGGCGTTATTTTTCTCCTCAAAATCAGGATGAAAACGCTATAATACGATGGTACAATCGTAAAATGGTGATGTAATACTGCATTATCCCATCGTGCGTCCACCATTTTCCCATCGAATTTTGCCGTCATGTTATACCATTGCGATTCACCATTTCATCATCGTGCCATCGTATTTTCATCATAGAAACACAGTTTTGAATATAAGAGGTTTCTTACCTCTATCTATTTTTCGACTAGATGATCGTCGTGTTTCAGCGATATTGTTAAAGTCATCTCTTTGAGTGTTGGTTTTATTGTCGGTTTCATCCCCATGTTTTTCTTCGTGGATACCAAATATCTTTGCATTAGATATATTTTCCCTCATCGGATTCTGTGGCAGTTGTATTCTCAAACTGTTGGCTGCTTCCTTGACCGATTCAATGTCACCATCTTTGGAACTAAAGCTCACGATCAACTGCTCTATGTGTGCTAAGCGGTCATGTAGCTCTTCAACGACGTTTAGTTTGGTTTCTGCTCCACGAAGTTTACCCTCTGTCTGAGCTAACTTTCTCTCATAAATATTTTCGGTTATTCTAATTTTTCTCTCTGCAGCGAGAAGCATTTCCTCCATATGAGCCAATCTCTGTTCATTTGTGGACGCTTTCAACGTGTTGTCATTTTTGTGATCCTCCACTACCATCAGTCTTTCTTCGCATGTGCTGACGTTCGCCTTTAATTCTTCAAGTTCAGAGAGAACTCTTGTCAATGTATCACCATTTGTGGCAGCATCAGCAGCAGCTAGATGTGTGTTAAACAAAATAATATAACCAAACAAAACTAAATGTACGTTTTTGATAGTCATGTTTATGTCGTTGTGGCTTTTTATGATATCGCAATTTGTTTTCGGAGATAGAACTCGTTGACACTTGACCGTGCTTCTTAATATGGTGTTAACCTACATTTCTTATCATATTGTAAATTACGCTTATTATCAATTTATTAGTGACACATGGTCTTGATCAGAAAGGAGAAATACGTTGAATGGTGCTTATTGGAGAATACCAAGTTTAAGTGGTGGTGGTGGTGTTGGTAGTTATGACAGCGAGTCATTAAATTTACCCAGCATAGTTCAGTCACCGCATCGTGCCCGGGTAAGGTGTCAAACCGTTTACCAGCACTAGTTGCCTTCACTTTAGCAAGGAACTGATAACTTCTGTACATGCTAGGGCAAAGGTAGTGTGAATGACCGTAGAAAAGATTTCATGATCAAACACTACGAAAGTGACCTGCGCGGTCCGGAATCGACCTGTCCAACGCTCTACTTTATTGAGCTAACCGGACGGCTCAAGTTGTAGCGAGTAAAAAGTGTTAACAGCTATTTCCTGTCTGGTCTGAGACAAATATTTTTTCAAGGTTCCTGTCTTACATGAATTTTTAAAAATTACAATAGTTTACTAAGCATGACATTTCCATGTGTACATGAGTTACGTGTCGTTCTTGCGAACTAAATTATGAAATTGAAAGGAGTTACGGCAAAATGTTAACTTATTTTGACTTTCACCTTGTGATTCACTATATACATGTTCTCTTGGATTGATTGGCATAATGTCACATTAACACGTTTTGATTGAGACACGTTCTTCACCAATTTCATTTTGAATCGAAATTTCCAATAAGATTAACGTGGAATTAGATGTTTTAATGTTAAAAAAAGTTTGACCCAAGTGACTCGGATTGATTAACTAGTGAAACTAAATACATAATTTGGAATATTTTCATACAGCACAATTTGCACATTGAAATAAACATAAGTGTAACATTTTAGGTCTTAATTTCTTTGGACGATACTTTTGAAGTCAAATTACGATTTCTTTTCTTTCGACATTTTAGTCTGTTAAAGAATCAAGATCTGTGCATCAGGTGTAATTTAAAGGTTTAATTCAGTTTTAATTTAAAATGTTTCGTAGAACTAAAGGTATACCTTTTCAGTAATACACCTGTTTCAAAAACGTGCCGTTTTATAGGTCGGACAGGCGGGCGGACGGAGTCCAATTTTATCCGGAGTATATCTCCTTCACACATAGAGGGATTTTATTAAAATTACATAGAAATATTGACCACTATGGCAACTTGACAAGCCGTGTCACTTGCATGGGCCAGCTGTACTCTAGGCTTAAATGTCAAGGTTACACTTAGAGCTCATTGAAAAACGCTTGTCCGAAGCAAAACGTTTACACATTGAGGGAATTTCAATATAACTTGGCATAAATGTTTACCATTGTTAGGCAGAGTGTCGCGCGTAAAATTCAGGTCCCTGCAGCCAAGGCCAAGGTCACGCATAGAGGTCAAATTTCAGGTAAAAATATGAAGATTGGCATAAGGACTATTTTGTCATCATTTATTGATGGCTTGTTATACAAATGGTCATTTTCATTACTACGTCTGAGACACATGTAAGTTCGGTCAATATATGCAATATCAAGGTCACAAAAGATGATGAAATACTAGTATACTGTTTTATTCCGGATATTTTATTGCCCAGAACATCTCCTATATGCATATCTATAATGCCAACATTTCTGTCAAAAGCTTTTGTGATTGGCGTATTTTGCGTCAACATGCCCTTGAAAACTTAGAAAATATACCTAAAAATGGACCAAAGTGGCTATTGCTTTATTGTTAATGAATGAATTGTCTTCATGCTTGGACATTACAATCCTTTGGAATGTTCCTTTAAGATGACCAGACTAACCTTGAATGTAAGCCATAACTGACCTTGACCTTTAAGGTCAAATTACTAAATTTTGATAATGTTTGGGTATAAAACATCTAGTGGACAGCGACAAAGTTTGATCAAATTATAGCCTTGCGGTAAAAATATGCCTTGCCCTGGGATGGGGTGTACTAAGCACTCGGATACTTTGTTTACAAACAACACAGTTACTTTAATGTGTAGACTGTTGTTTCTGTTTTTCAAATTTTTCGTTTTTGTGATAGGATAGATAATCTCCATAGATGACCTCACTTTTTAAGTACACAAATAAAACTAATAAAGAATCGTGTCTTTCAAAATTTCATTTTATTTAAGACTCATGCTTTTTTTTACTTGGTTACCATACGCCACATGTCATAGAATGGCACGTGCGTGCCACAGTGAAGGTTATATCGATCACTGCCGTATGAACAAACCGTCGGGTGTTTTTAAATACAATTTTTCACCATTTTCATCATATTATGCTTAAGCCGGTGCTAGTATATCTGTAGCTTGCAATAACCACTGCCGCCTCTTGATCAAACCGAGCCACTTTCAATTATATTTTAATTTTGGCGTTCTTAGGGACTGTGCTTTTCTTTCTATTTCATTGTCAAAATTTAAATTTGAGTTCTTCATCAATCAAATGTTAGGAATGTGCTTGTAGGCATGGCATGGACTTTTCACATTATCATTGGAACTAGCAACACACGTAAATTACCAAAAAGGGGTCAAAATATGAAAAATATAGTTATAAATCCTGAAAATTCATAGCATATAACTTGTAAATTATTACTTGAATCTTTTTACTTTTCTACAATCTTATTAAATTTTTGTCTCAAGTTTGCGTTCATTGAAATATTTAAACTTATCTGGAGGCATGTAGCTTTAAAGGTCTCCAAATTATAATATAATAGATATTTTGCTTCATAGTCCTCAGTTTCGTTGATTTTGTGTCATTGTCAATAAAATCACCAAAGAATTCGCGACTCTGCATGTTTATTATATACATGTGTTATTCCAGACATACATGTATTTGCCTATTATACATTTCAAATCACTAATTAAAAAAGTGATAAGGACATTAAAGTAATTGAAATAGAGTTTTTATGTTTCCCATAGGATGTGTCCAGAAAACGAAGAAAAGAAATCATTATGCATGCTGGTGCCATAATGAAGGTGTACTCTGACCCACACGTGATCACCTTTATTGCATTGTACAGTTGCAGAATTAAACCCCTGATCATATCCATAACTTGTACCCTTCGCATACACTCTACCAATAGGCACACCATTTTTTACGATTTCGGTTTGGATAACTTTCTCCCCATCACTCATTAATGCTGATTGAAAGATATATATCCCGTTTACTGGACATATGAACGTGTCTGTGATAGCGTCATATGCCTGGCCTTCGTTTAACAGAACTGCATTAAAGGGAATTGTGTGCTGTTTCCCAAGTTCGGTAGCGCCGGCTGATAAGGTCGCTGTGAAGGCAACACGATGGTTGACAGCTCGATTCACAAGTCGCTTATGATACATGGGATCCGATGCTAAAATGAGAAAAAAGCTATTGCATTATCATGGCATTGCTGTAGATATAAATACATATTTATATTTTATATTGTCTATCAAAACATTTTAAATGATTTATGATTGAATAAGACTTTTCAAAACGATATTTATCTGCAAATTAAGCTTATTACCCCTTTCTGATTTTTGAGTAGATGAACGTCGTGTATTGTCGATGTTGTTAGTTTCCCTTATATCTCCGTGGTTATTGCCAGTATCTGTAAACAGAGATTCTCCTAAAGTGCTGTCATATACTGTTGCAGAAACATGGAACCCATTCAGGTTTGCTAGCTTCTCTTCATCAGCACTGTGTTTTCTATTTTCCCCGTCAAAATCGGTGGTATTCACGTTCAAATCAGTTTCTTTAACGTCTTCAATTGGCTCTCCTTTGTTAGTAAAGCGACCGTACATCTCCTCAAATACTGTAAGTTTTCTTTCAACGGCACGGAGTTTACTGTCTGACTTGGCTAACTTTTTCTCATATAATTCTGCGGTTGTTTTAAGATTTTCCTCTGCAGCGAGAAGTCTTTCTTCCATGTTAGCTACTAGTAATCTCTGTTCATTGGTGACCGCCATTAGCTTGTGGTCGTTGATTACCAGTCTCTCCTCGCATGTATTGACCTTCGTCTTTAAATCCTCAAGTTCTGAGAGAACCATTTTCAATGTATCCCCATTTGTGGAACGAGCAGCAGTAAGCAATGTGTGAAACCAAATAATGTATCCTACAAAAACTACATGTACGTGTCTGCTCTCCATGTTTAAGTCGCTTTCATTAAAATCCGTCGGCCTTTTATAATGATGCAAATACTTGTGAGATAAGGCCATGATGAAAAGTTTATAGCTCGCTCCTAAATATGGTTTTAACCTACATTTTATATCATGTTGACGATCAGACTTGTTACCATTTTGTAATATTTCTTTCTGACGCGTGTCAAGTCTTTGACACGGTATGAGAGAATTTAATTGAACCGACTAAAAGCCTCGGTCGGCCATTACAGTGAATTCCAGTTTTGGACCATTTTGATGTTCTTATTTCCCCACTGTCTATGTCTTAAAGATATCTTTAACACTACTGGTTTAGACAGAATGTCGAGACACTTTTGTATTGAAATATGTGCTACAACCTCAGCATGAGTGGCAAATCGCTTACAAATCAAATGGTTTCAGATTGCAGATTTAATTAAGATCAAGACGGGAACGATTTTGTAATTTTGTCTTTCGATAAGAACTACTCTTTGGTGTCAGAATGTTTTGAGTGCTGCAAGTGCACACACCATTCGTTTTGAAATGATTCAAATAGCTGGTAGACAAAACTGTTCAAGTCATTTGAGCAAACCTTTTTCATCTAAATTGGTGTGAACAAAAGCAAAAAAAGCCAGATGTTGCGTATATTCAGCCCCGTAATAGCACATAAAAATAGTTCTAAAGATTTCCCGAAGTATGTTATTTCCGTACAAGACTATTTTTGTAAAGTCAAAAGACGGTACTTGTATGTATGTATCCTAGGGTTAATGAGGGTCCATCCGCTCTTTCAGGCACTGAGAGTACTGACCCCGGACATGTCACCATTTATGTCCTTAAATGTTACTATCAACCAACAGGTGACATATAAATTTTGAATTCAGTAATTCACTGAATGATACTAAATATGTATGCAAGTCGAATTTTGTGAGCACGGGAGGCCAATGAGACCATTATAGACGGTACTTGTTTTACATTCCGTAAATATTTTCACAAATTGCTATAGAATCATGGCCGTACATATTTGCATCAAACATGACCCCTAATTTTTTATACATGTATATATATTCAGCATTTTCTTCTAGACTATATTATTCAATAAAATTATCATATTATTTATTAAATAGAGGATATTGAATGAGTGTAAGTTTGATACTGAATTTATTGAACGAGTTGAATAAAATTATCTCGGGCAAGCATAATATTACTTTAGTCAACGAATTCTATACATTCAGTAATGAATTTACACGAATTTTATATTCTATTTATCACATAAAAAATAATAATCGTTTGAAGTAAAAATAAAAATTTTCATTGACGCGCTTACAGTATAACGCTAACATTTAGCCAATCGCAACTTTTCGGCCATTTCCGCCAGTCTTCGGACACAAAAGTATGAATACCCAGAACGGATACGTTATTTCGGTCTAACCTACGCTAAGAAACTAAACATGTAAACAAATAGTAATTTAATGCTGGGAGTTGTTGACAAGTTTATTTTCAATCAAGTAAATGTCAACATTCATAGATATAAAAGCGAACAATATATTATTCATATACTTATTATTATGGTAGTAGAAACCGAAAATATTAAATGTCATTGTCTGATTTGTTTAGAATTGTACATCAGTGGTTATATTTAACTTAAAAATGGTTGTCAACATATATTCAATCATTATTGTACGAACAGACTTTATTTTCCTTTGGATGTCAAATACATATATATACATTCGTTTTACGTTATCTTTGTTTCTGTTTATATCTGCAACCACGTGATAGAACTACTTTCACCGAGGTTGTTATAGATAATAGCCGAGGACGTTCCGATTGACATTTAGCGCGTCATTAAATGACGTCAGGTCAAAATATATGCACGACTTTGCAATACCATCTTACGGAGTCGCAAAAGCGGCACGGGTATGTGATAAATGGTGTGTATCAGTCATAATGTCATATGTATTTGTGGTGTTGCATTTTTAATGACTTAAACATATTTTTGTGTCTATAAATTGCCAATTACCTATGTAAATAGATAAAATAAGTTTACATATGAGCACTGTTAGGTCATGTATTGCAACATATTTAAGAGTAATCATACCAAAATACCAGCATTTATACATACGCAATTGCAAATATCAATTCGTACATCAAATACTGCTATGTAGTCTCAAATAATGCGTTCACGCAAGACAGATGCAGTCTTTTGAGTTGATTGCATTTTGTGATCAGCTAAAACTATTCACAACACATCTTTCTATCAAAAATACGAATCTGGAAATTGTTTTGTTTAGTCACTTATTTAATACAGCATTTTAACTTCGTTATGTAAATAAGTCGAACCGACTATACGTATGCTATATTGGAAGACATTAGCAAAGAATTTGAAATAGAAAACATTTGTTGATTAACGTCTTTTAAAGCTTTTAAATATGATAAATTGTGGTCATCGTTATTGCTTTTTTGTCCTACGCATTACTATTGAAAAATCGTATTGTAAAAGGTTTATTGATCAGTAAGTAAATAAGAATAATCAAATTTTTATAATAACCGATTTAAATTTCACGCTTATTATGAGACGAACCCTACACGACGTCAGTAATGGCGCAACCATTTTGATATGGACGTCACGTCAAGTAACAACGTAAGTCAACGGGAAAAAATAATTCTAACATTTTGACAATATTACTGACTTTTTGAAAAATGTGAAAAACATGCCTAGAGATATTGACGTCAGGGTTAACATGACATTAATGTAAATGAATTTACTATTATATTTAATAAAAAATGAAATATTCAAATCTGGTGGGACAGACTATAGTGGACAGCTACAAAGATCGATCAAATTATAGCCTTGTGGTCAAAATACGCCTTGCCCTTGGATGGGGCGGGGCCTCCATGGGATTTCCTTACATGCATTAAGTAAAAATTTGTTAGTTATTTGACATACAGCTATAAATTTTGGACCTTAAGCATGGTCTCTGATATAGAGTTGAACTCATATATCAGTTGAGATATCTTGACCTAGTGACCTATATTTTAGTTTTTAGCTCACCTTTCACAAAGTGACTAGGTGAGCTTTTGTGATCACAATTCCAGATATTGTCCGGATATTGCCCAGAGCATATCTCCTATTTGTATATCTATAATGCCGACATCTCTGTCGAAATTTTTTAATGATGGGCGTATTTTGCGACAAAACGAGCCCTTGTTTTTTATTAGTCTTAGAACAGGCATATGTGTTGATGTCATTACTTAAATGTAAATTGTAGATAGAAAAAAAACAAGTATACATATAAATACTGTAAGTTCATGTATTGCCACATTTTAACAAGTACTCATAGATTACCGAATTTCTATCATTTTAACATAATAATTTCTAATATTAAAAAGAAAAAAGCAGCACACATAGTGTTATTGAAGTTTTGAAATAATTGTTAAAAAAGAAGAAATTTTAAAAAGACAAAAAAGCACTGGGAAGCGTTTTTAAAAAACACATTTACTTTTAAGGGTTACTTATTCTTTTTTGTGATAGGATAGAAAAAACCCTCCCAATAATTTTCCCTTTTTTTAAGTACACAATATAACAAATTTAAAAAATTGTGTTTTTTAAAAATTTAAAATTTTTTTTAAAAATCAGGGGCATTCTTTTACGGGAAACCCCAGGGCGTCACATTCAAGAATGGAACACTTTTCGTGTTCTTTAAAATTTCTTTTCTTCAACGCCGGAATGTTTTTAAAATACAAATTTTCAGAAATTTTCCCCAAATTAAATGCTTTTAGCCGGGCAGAAATTTTTGGAATTTTGAAAAACCCCACTCCCACCTCTTTATAAAAACCGAAAAAACCCTATTTTCAATTTATTTTTTTTTGGCTTTCTTTTTTTCTTCTTTTCCGTTGCCCAAACATGTTTTAAAATTTAAATTTGGATTCTTCTTCAATCAAATGAAAAGGGCTGTGTTTGTGGGAAATGCAGGGAAATGAAAGCTTAAATTATTTCAAAATAGGCCCATTTCGATTTTTTTAATTATTTGGGAAACTCCAGTTAAACGCCCCTTGTGCGTGTATGGGTGGGAAAACGCCCTTAAAAAGCAGCAGGGCCTCCAAAATTCTTTGAAAATTTTTCAAAAAAATTTTGGGAAAAATGTTTTTTAAATTGTGTAAATTTGAAAAAACCCTTTATCAATTCCCATGAACACACGTAATTCCCAAAAAAAGGGGAAAAAACTATAACAAAAAACCCTTGCTGCTTTTGTAAACCAAAAGAAATAAATTAAAACCCTAAAAAATTTAGTAATTAATCCAAAAAATAATTGAAATTATTACTTGAATCTTGAATCTTTTTACTTTTCTACAATCTTAGTAAATTTCTTCTCAAGTTTGCATTTATTGAAATATTTTAACTTATTTGGAGGCATGTAGCTTTAAAATATCTCCAAACTATGATATAAGAGATAGTTTGCTTCATAGTGCTCAGTTTTGTTTGTTTGGTGTAATTGTCAATAAAATCACAAAAGAATTCGCGACTTTGCATGTTTATTATATACATGTGTTATTCCAAACATACATGTATTTGTCTTTAATACATTTCAAATTACTAATTGAAAAAAGTGATAAGGGCATTAAAATAATTGAAAGGAAGTATTTATGTTTCCCATAGGATGTGTCCAGAAAACGAAGAATATAATAGATTATAAATGCTGGTGCCATAATGATAGTGTACTCTGACCCACACGTGATCACCTTTATTGCATTGTACAGTTGCAGAATTAAATCCCTGATCATATCCATTACTTGCACCGTTCGCATACATTCTACCAATACATGCACCGTTTATTACCATTTCAGTTTGGATACGTTCCTGTAAAGGACTCATTAAAGCTGATTGAAAGATGTATATACCGTTCACTGGACATATGAACGTATTTGTGATAGCGTCATATGCCTGGCCTTCGTTTAACAGGAGTTGATTAAAGGGAATTGTGTGCTCTTTCCCAAGTTCGGTAGCTTTGTCGACTGATAAGTGCGCTGTGAAGGCAACACGATGGTTGACAGCTGGATTCACAAGTCGCTTATGATATATGGTATGCGATGCTAAAATGAGAAAAAAACTATTGCATTATCATGGCATTGCTGTATATATAAATACATGTTTATATTTGTATTATATGATGTCTTTGAACACTACTGAATTAATTTATGATTAAATAGGAGTTTTCAAAACGATCTTTATCTACTAATTAAGTTTTGTTACCCCTTTCTGATTTTTGAGTATATGAGCGTCGTGTATTGTCGATGTTGTTAGTGTCCCTTATATCTCCGTGGTTATTGTCAGTATCTGTCAACAGAGATTCCCCTAAAGTGCTGTCATATACCGTTTCAGAAACATGGAACCCATTTAGGGATGCTAACTTCTCTTCATCAGCACTGTGTTTTCTATTTTCCCCGTCAAAATCGGTGGTATTCACGTTCAAATCAGTTTCCCCAACGTCTTTAATTGGCTCTCCTTTGTTTGATAAGCGACCGTACATCTCCTCAAACACTGTAAGTTTCCTTTCAACGGCACGGAGTTTACTGTCTGACTTGGCTAACTTTTTCTCATATAATTCTGCGGTAGTTTTAAGATTTTCCTCTGCAGCGAGAAGTCTTTCTTCCATGTTAGCTACTAGTAATCTCTGTTCATTGGTGACCGCCATTAGCTTGTGGTCGTTGATGACCATTCTCTTCTCGCATGTGTTGACCTTCATCTTTAAATCTTCTAATTCTGAGAGAACTATTTTCAAGGTATCCTCATTTGTGAAAGCTGCAGCAGTAAGCAGTGTGTAAAACCAAATAATGTATCCTACACAAACTAAGTGTACGTGTCTGATCTCCATGTTTAAGTCGCTTTCATTAAAATCCGACGGCTTTTTATAATGATGCAAATAGTTGTGAGATAAGGACGTGCGGAAAAGTTTATAGGGCGCTCCTAAATATGGCTTTAACCTACAGTTTTTATAATGTTGACGATCAGGCTTGTTAACATTTTGTAATATTTCTGTCTGACGCGTGTCAAGTCTTTGATACGGTGTGAGAGAACTTATTAAACCGACTAATAGCCTAGGTTGGTCATTACAGTGAATTCCAGTTTTGGACAATTTTGATGTATATTTCCCCACTGCTCATTTCTTAAAGATATCTTAAACACTACCAGTTTAGAACAAAACATTGCAATAAAATGTAAAGACACTATTTATTGAAAAAGGTGTGCAATCCCCTTGCATTACTGACAAATCCATTGAAAATCAAATGGTTTCAGTTTGCAGTTTTAATTAAGATTAAAACAGGTTATTTCGTTATTTTGTCTTTCGATAAGAACTTTGATATGGACCTCTCCTTGGTATCAAAATGTTTTGAGTTCTGCAAGATGTTGACCCTAGTTAACTGAGATTTAAAAAAAATGAATCTTTCACAATATTTGTTTTAAGATGATTCAGGTCAATAGTAGGCGAAACTGTTGTTGACCCAGCCATGTGATCAAATATTTTTCATATAATGTAATTAACATGTAAATTATTACCTGTACTTGCCTTAAAATCTAAGTACATGTACATATCCTTAATGTTGATTTTCTGCAGCTTTAATGAATGCAGAAAATAATCCATACGTTGTAAGTATTCAGTAAAGTAAAAAGCTAATGAAAAAATGAGCCGCGTCACGACAAAACCAACATAATAGGTTTGCGACCAGCATGGATCCAGACCAGCCTGCGCATCCGCGCAGTCTGATCAGGATCCATGCTGTTCGCTATCAGTTTCTCTACTTGTTATAGGGTTTGTAAGCGAACAGCATGGATCCTGATCAGACTGCGCGGATGCGCAGGCTGGTCTGGATCCATGCTGGTCGCAAACCTACTATGTTGGTTTTGTCGTGACGCGGCTCAAATAGTTCTTAAATTTCCACACAAGATTATTTTTGTGATGGTACTTGTTTCACATATTTTCACAAATTGCTATTAAGTTATGGCTGTACAATCCAAGCGTTATTACAGGGTAAATTTCATCAAAGCTATAGACACATATTTGCATCAAACATGACCCCTTGCTTTCTTTATATATATTCAGCAATTATTTCTAGTATATTATTCTATAAAATTATAATATTATTTAATAAATGGTGTATATCAGTTACATGTATTTTTGTGTCGCATTTTTTTATTAAGTTAAAGCACATTTATTTGTATCTTTAAGTTGTAAATGCCATTTACCTTTATAAATAGATAAAAATAAGTTGACATATGAGCACTGTTAGATCATGTATTGCAACATATTTAAGAGTAAACATACCAAAATACCAGCATTTATACATACACAAATATAATCACATATAACTTACATATATTGTTTTTCAAACAATAACGTAATTATTGTTTTTGCTATCAAACACATTTAGATATTAAAGTTTTGAAATAATCATAGTAAATACAAGTCGCAATTCGTACACTCAAATACTACTTTGCTGTCTCAAATAACGCTGGAACTTTATGCGTTCACGCAAAACAGATTCAATCTTATGAGTTAATTGTATTCTGTGATCAGCTAAAACTATTCACAACACATCTTTCTATCAAAAGCATGAATCTGGAAATTGTTTTGTTCAGTCCAAAATCTAAAACAGCCTTTGCCGTGTTGGGCTTTCTTGAGGGATTCTTATTTCTCTCCATTTTAACTTCGTTATGTAAATTAGTCAAATGGTCTGCATCGGAACCGGTTATACGTATGTTTTATTGGAAGACATTAGCAAAGAATTTGAAATAGAAAACATTTGTTGATTTACATGTTCGTCAAAAACCACACGATCTCAATCATACCACTTGTTTAGGATGCATGTACTTAGTTTTCTGAGTTAACACTTTCATATACAATCCTCTAGAGAAACAGTTAGCTGTTATGACATCTTACATGTATTTTTTATAATGCTACGGTAAACATAGTTAAAAATATATGGTGTACTAGAAGAGACATATTCATCAAACTGGTTGCGTCATAACAGTAGCTCTACTATGTAAATTTCTTGTTCTGTCCCGAGACTCGTTGTTTTTCAACATTTCTAACTTTTCTAGCCATGCTTTATACATCTCTATAGTTGACAGTGATTGAACTTTCTTCACCTGCCAGCACGTTTTCTTTGTTGACATTCCTTCCTTTGCTAAAGCAGTCGTTACTGGCATAAGGTTATGAGACAAACGTTGTGTTCCCGCCTTTACTGTTGGACGTGGTGGTGCCTCTTCGATGATTTGATGGGCATCAACACCAGGAGGTATTTTCCATTTCAGACCAATTGTTTCAATTTTTCGACGTCCCTTCGGTCTTAATTTACTCTGAAGCAAAAACGTGTCACTTCGAAAACTTAAACGGCTGTTAAATGTTCGTTTTGTTGGTGTTTTATTTGCTTTTTCACGATCTGGACTATTGGCGTCAGAACGCACGTCATATTGAGACATGCGCGTATCTGCGCGCGTGTCTGCGACGGATGGTGATCTAATATTGTCTACTTCACTTCTACCATCTGGGTAATATTTACTTTGTCTACTCCACGAAACTCGCAAGCCTTTCTTACTCATTCTTGATTTTGGCGATAAGTCTGAGGGACTTCCGGTGTCTGCTAGTTTCAACGACTCCTGTATGTTGTTTTCTTTAATTGCTGGTTTATCTCTTGGGGATATGTCTAAAGGTTCTATACGACTAGAGTATTTATTTGTCGGCTGATATATTCCATTTAGTTTGAAAACTTTAACGTGTGACTGGTCATCTTTATCCACGGACGCGAATTGTGGAAATGTTTCCGTTTCTTGCTCCACACTATCGGTACCGTTGGTCATGATAAGTGGGAACAAAGAAGCTGAGCTCAAGCCTGATCTAGATCTCATAGACGATTCTAATCTATCTAGTTTCCGCTTTTGAACTTCACTCTGTCTTTGCATTTGTTTTTGACGCTTCAATACTTGTAGTGATTCCTTATCCAATCTGCTTGATTCTCGACTAAGTTCACTTGCATATTGCTTCTCTAAATTGTCAAGGTGAACAAAATCTTTTAAAGAATCACGTCTTAATTTCTGAATGGTTTCATTTTCAACAGTACCATCTGGTAGATTTCTACGCAGACGCGCTGTTAAGCTGTTAGCCAGCAGATTAGTGTTAATCTTCCTTGTCTTGTTATCCATCAGGTACACGTCCTCGCTTACGAGTTCTTTGAATCGCGTTACTGGTGTATTGTCCTGATTATCTTTCTGTCTAATAGACCCTCGTCTACTGTTTCTTCTAGATTTTGGTGCAATAAAGCTGTCATTCCTTGACAGTGGCGGTAGAGCACAGTGCTCGCTCATCCTTGAGTTCGAAATCCTGCAAATAAATATGGTATATATATTATAGCAATAGAATAGACAGCATCTTGTTAACAGAGTAGTATTAATGATAACTGTACATGTATATGTACTGTATCCGGCGCCCGGTTACAATATAGTACATGGACTGTTGTACATTTTCTGAACATTCGTTACAGAAAGCAACATTTAGATTTTAGGGGTAAAACGCTGTATTTAATGATTTTTTTTCCTGTAAAATTTATAAATGGTAAAATTTTATTGTTATCCTTATGGTAAAGTATCGAAAGATTTGAAACTTGTCTCTTCTATTTAACACAGATGAAAAATGTATGTAATCAGAATAAAATGTTCAGGAACACTACTTTAGAGGGTTTTTAACTGTTAAGCCATGATTCTGTGCATGCGTCATTCGCTCATAAGGAAATTTATATGCCAACATATTTCTTTCATACATTTGGTGTTGCATCCACGCAGTCTGATCAGGATCCATGCTGTTCACTATTAGTTTCTCTACTTGTTATAGGGTCTGTAAGCGAACAGCATGGATCCTGATCAGACTGCGCGGATGCGCAGGCTGGTCTGGATCCATGCTGGTCGCAAACGCATTGTGTTGGTTTTGTCATGGTGCGGCTCAAATTATGTTTTCTTTTTTTTTCTTTTCTTTTTATTAGCAATTAACAACCATTCAATGGATAATTTCTAACTACCAGAATGACACGGAAATTTGGTATTTAGTTCAGCTTGGTCCATGCTCTTGTTAATTTGTTCTTACGTGACATTGCATTTAAATTCCCTGACTTACAATTTGATGTATTAAATGTGATTGTTGGATGAAGATCAAAGTAACTTGTAATGTGCCAATGAAATACTTTAAGCGATATACAAAGTGCATTTCACACGGTATGGATCTGATACAAGTTTATACAACTTTTTTTTCTTTAAAGTGATTTTTTTACGGTTGCCGTTTTGTATCGACATGACTTAAAACGGTAATTACAGTCAAAATTATAATAATAATACATTATTTTTTTCCCACATAAATATAGAATATCAGCGTAAATCATTCAAGTAACAATCTTACAATTTTCCATCTTTTAATTTCAGTGTCAGTCAAATTTGTATTTTTGTAAATAGTGCAATCTAATTTAAGGCTTTAGTTAAAATTATCATTTGATGATGATGATAGTGGTGGCGGGAACGATAGGGCTTGTGTCTGTAGGTTGCGGGAGTGGCGGGTTAGCGCGAGTGAAAAGGTGGATATTTTTCTCACTTCGTTGTGTGATATACATGTATATCATATTCACTCAAAACCAGCAAATTTTCTTTTTATTTTATGCCTTATAATATGTATAATGCTGTAGCGCGGGAAAAGACACACGTAAAAAATAAAGTCAGACTTTCAACGGCTACGCGAACGCTGCTCAAAGAAAAATTGATTCATGTTATTAGTCCATTTTGCTGATAAATTGTTAACAATTTTAGAGAAATAATGATATTTGAATCGAGAAATATGCTATTTAAAACAAAACGCAACAGTAAGCTTTAATGTTAATTAACAAAATTACGGAAACATAAAAAACTTGCACATGAAAATAGTTGGACAGAGCTACATGACCCACACAGTGGTTAATCTGTGGTTAAATACACTGTGGGTGATATGGATTTTATCACACAGATTAAACCCGGTATCTAACTGGTAAGCTTAAATAAAAAGGAGTTGTCGTAGTTTTAATAACGGTTAAAAGTATTTACTTTGTTTTGAAAAGGTTCAAATTAGCGGAACTCCAACAAAATGACAATAAGTCATAGCTCGGACTCTTATTAATATTAGTCAGTTTGCGCTCGATTTACTCTCTTTGAACTCGATGAAATTTATATTATATAAGAAAAAATTCTATAATCTGACCGTTCCATATGTACTATGATAATTACTTTGGTATATTGACCTTTTCCCCCTGTTGAGTATCTTACTGAATTTCTGACACCCTATCTCTATGAAATATTACGATAAGTGGACCTTAGTTTCAAAGAAAGCTTCATAATCTTGTAATGTATTTACGATCGGATTTAGAGAATTAGTGGAATTAAAACTCCGACTTATTTAGCTTCATTATAATTCCGTCAAAATTCCTTTCTTCATATACATCATGAACTTTATATTTTATACCGACCTTTCTCACGCATACGGTTCTATTGTAAGACAAATCACACATGAAATTACCCAATTTTGTTGACAGTTTTGAGAAATTTGACGACTACATCGGTATTAGAAATAAAAAAAATCATCTCAATGATATATTTTGACTTCATCACAATATTTAGAAAACTTACGTCATGCAATGTATACATTCTTAAAACAATTATTTAAAGAAGTGTTAAGTTATGTAGTATTTAACTTAAGTTATGTAGTATTTAACTTAAGTTATGTAGTATTTAACTAATTACATCGACAATGCTACAGCACTGGCACCGTCACGGCTCCCGCACCCCGACTACTACACACAAACTTCTACCCACACCCCCACCTCACTCGCAATATATTCGCATTCTAGAATTTCGAACTATTTTCCTAGCTGCTTAAATATTATAATATCAAACTACGTTGGTACAATAAAAATATAGAATGCATCAAATAGATAATATTAACATTTTGTCATACTTAACTTTTTTACCTTTTTGCTCTAACAATCCAAAAGTATTCCCTGATTTATTTCAATCAAATTTACTTGCATTAAAGATACAGTTAAAATTAATGACAACTAACAGTGTCTTCCATATAGTGAGTATGATAGAGGGAACAAGATGAGAATGGTTTATATATACGGCATATAGAGATAGATCATTGACTTAGGGATAGATAAGAGATAGCCACAATATTTTTACTAATAGATCAATAGCCACGAACTTAACAAGTTGTATGAACAAGTAGAAAGGTATATATTTAAAGCAACTGTTCTATACGAGTACGTGAAAGTATTCAATTTGTCACCGGATTCCGGTATCACCATAGCCATATATCGTGACCGTGTTTAATTAGAAGATTCAAACAAAGGTTAACCTACAATTATCATTGATACTATTCTTAATTAAAAATAAAATAATTGTATATCAGAAGACTTGAGATTCTTTTCAACGCTTATCTTATTCGCAACATCAATTCACTGTTTTCATTCGCGTCTTTGATAAACCTAGTTATCTAACATAGTTTAACTAAGTTATGCTTTGATAACTAAAGGACTTAAAAAACATTACAGCATACATACAAATATTACCTTTATATGTTATAGGTTGATCGTGCGATCTTAGGTTTTTCTGTTTAAGTTTGATTAAGTATGAAGCTATAAGCTTATAGTCCGTTCCTGGTAGGTTCCAGTAGTAATGAGCAATGAGTGAAAAGTTTCTTGCTCAAGGAAACAGAGGCTTGCCACACCCACGAGGTAAGCGATCTTAGATTAATAGTTCGACACATTAGCCACTCGGCCATACCGCCACTTATGGTTATTTGAGCCCCTAAAACGCTAGGTTTACCAAGTACAAGACTTTTCGGACAGTTTGTTTGCAATTACTTCTGTACTGATACTTCTATAACTAATAAAACTGTTCTTTACTTGGCTTTGGCAGTGCTTCATGAAAGAACTTTGATTGATCGTTTTTATTATCTTATCTAATCATCTACAAGCATCATGTAGTAAAAAGCTTGTACAAAAAAATCGGCAACACTTTTTCCTGGATAAAGATTAATGACAACTTGTGATTTAATAGGCAGACTTTAAGCTTGCTGATGTATATATAGATATATACCTTTTTATGATATCCATGAATATGCCTATTACCATATCTCGACTGTATTTATATTTTTTGAGCAATTGATTGAGACGGACGCTTATCTTGATCCCTATGCGGTGTGAACTTTGATTGAAACTTATGTAAATTCGGTAATAGATCTATCCTAAATATAAACATAGTATTTAAACTTGTTAATCCGTCATTGAATTAAAAATGTTAACCATTACAGAAAAAAGATCTTTGTAATAACAGCTTTTAAGGATAAAAAACATGAGTTCTTGAGCCACTATTGAATTATTGAAAATGAAATAGGTCTAGCGTTGAGAATATAATAAAATTGTTAAATTTGTCTAAAAATATTATGACTAGAGTTATTAAATATCTAAATGATATTATAGATTTCACACGTGTTGAGTGATTATTAAAATCTCGTTCACACGTAAGCAATTTAATGACCGTTGTTAAAAAAAGTATAAAAAAAGAAGAAACAACTACAACAACAACAATCATAATTATATAAAAATGAATTCAACAACATATGAGCCGCGTCACGACAAAACCAACATAATTGATTTGCGACCAGCATGGATCCAGACCAGCCTGCCGATCAGCGCAGTCTGATCAGGATCCATGCTGTTCGCTATCAGTTTCTCTACTTGTAATAGGGTTGGTAAGCGAACAGCATGGATCCTGATCAGACTGCGCGGATGAGCAGGCTGGTCTGGATCCATGCTGGTCGCAAACACACTATGTTGGTTTTGTCGTGACGCGGCTCATATAAACTCTTAACTGAAACGATCCATTGTCGTTTGTTGTTTGCTTCTTAACAAAAATATCAAAACGACACATTTGCGTAGTTCTTCCATGCAAATTTCTTGTATGCTCGTTTAATCATTTGTTTTAAATTAATTTTATTGTTGTTTTTTTGTTCTTTTTTTAAGGAAGTGATACATTCATTTACATTTGTGTATGTAACGTCTGCTGTTTGAAGCCGTGCAGTATCAAAACTCGCAAATTTCTTATTTTATAATGTTCATGTATGTATTTCTTTATGTTTTACATGTAAACATACGTATGTGGTTAATCTAATAAGCACTTTAAAATTTGATATATAAAGGAAAGGAAATAACATATATATAAATATGAAATAATTAAATGCCGAGTAAAGAGATAAATTGTTGACCAAATATATACAGACAGATTTATCGTCACTTTGTAAACTTTACAATGGGTAGGTCTAGATTTTAGTATTCTTTTATGTGTAAGTAATATGAAAATAACATTATGTTTAACCGATATTTAGCCATTATTTTGATAAGTGTTTCAATTTAAATGGGTTTGTAAACTTGAAAAGCACTTCAAAGCTAGTTTGTTTAGATAGCTTTGAATGCTTGTAAAATAAGCAAGTCTGGTTTCTATAAAATGCATAAATGATTCAGGTCAAAAGTGCAGCATGTCATTTGAAAAATTATGAATTGATATTTTTCTAAAAAGGTAAATCACATACATGTAATGTTTAAACACTGTACAACGTATCGATAAGAAAAATAAGGGAAAAAAACCGGTTTATTTGGATATGGTAGATCTACAAATTTTGTATTTAAATTAAGACACGCAGTTTACATAATATATTAATTATGACAGGAAAGTAACATTTGCGACACGCAGTTATTACGTATACATCCAACTGCGACATGCTAAAAGGCCGCATTATAAACGTCAACATAAGGAAAGGCCCAAAAAGTTGCGATTGGTTTAAACGAAAATGACTACTTGAAACCACTGCTTTTTATTATCTGCCCAAGAAACGAAATTTCAGTTATAAATTTTTACAATGCTTAACTCCCGGAAACCCTTAAAAAATAGCAGATATCTCATAGAACTGAGTCCTGTGTCCGTAAATAAATCGCGAACTTACCAATGAGATCAGCAGACGGAAGTTACTTTGCGCTGTTATCAAAGACAGAGTACTCTTATCTTGAGTATATTTACTTGCCGTTGACTTCAACATCTAACAAGTTTTAAAGTGATACAGATAAACTAAGTCTTCAAGTTGAGGGTTATATTACATTTTTTTTTATCAAACATTTGATATACGGAAACAATATCGTTTAAATCGTGCCGTTCAAGAGTGTCTTTATTGATGTATGTAATTGAAAAATGTTAGGACGATATAAAGATGCTAAATTGTCTACAACTTCCTTAATGATATCTCATCTGAACAAGTTCATTGTGCTCTGAATTACTTTGTCTTTGACGTGGATGTGAATTTTAAGAAAAATTGAGGAGAGGAAAATCCGAAGAATGCTACTGAACAAAAATCAAGAAGTTTGCAATCTCTGGCCGCAATTATGGGATTTAAACTGCACTGAGTGGTGATATGTTGCTAGTCATTGACAGTACTTACAGGATACGACTCCATTGTTCTAGGTCAGATATTAAAAAATGCTTTGAAATCAAGACTAAAAAAACATTGTGATTCAGACTGGGAGAGGTAGCAAAGTAAATTTAAAAGTAACTTCCGGAGATAGGACAAGATTTCCACATGTGCTGACAGGAAAATATAAACCTTTCCTATCCTATTTATACCGTGAATTTTCCCTTACGGGTAAAGCTCAATGGTGCAAATTAAACTTAAATAATTCAGACTGAATACAAATGCTGCATTTAGTTACCGTAACAATACTATAACAAATAATAAACAGCAGTTAACCAAGCTAAAAATACTTACCATTTTTGTATTAAAGATCCGATCTTTCACCATTAAATCACAACTGTAAAAACTTGTCCCCGCAGCTGAAAAGTAGATGGATAATAACAGAGGTTAACCGTTTTATAGATTTTGTTCAAGGTTTATTGGTATAGATGAACATAAAGTCAAACTATTTTAAACTGTATCTTTAATCATGATTTTTTTTCCTCAAATGTTGAACTGTTTTTATCTGTTTCAAATCTCAGACGTTTATTAATTTAAAGTTCGACAATTTCGTGCGATAAGATAAATCCCTTTTTGTAGACATAAATGCATGCATTAAAGATTAAATCTCATTTGTTTATGGCTTTATAATATATTCTATTACTAATACACTACAGCGAACAAAAATATTTCAATATAATATCTATATACCATTGTAATGGGTTTGGGATATTTAATGTGGTTAATGTAATTTTGCAATAATTTGGGCTCTGGTTTTGTTTGGGACCATAGAAATATTATTGACAAATAGGATAACGGGTTTAAAGGTCGGTGTTTATCTTTATAAGTTAAGATCTACAGTGAAAAAGTCGATATTTATCTATCCTGTTATCTCATCACGATGTCTAAGATGTGATAAAACTGAGTACAGGTGGCGCTTTAGTCTGTAAGACTTTAAAAAAATCACCATTGAAAATTTAAGATCGCAATTGTAATAAAATGTTTTGTCAGAATGTGAATAAATCTTAAGCATTCTGCATATAAGTTGACAGTAATGTTTCCTGTCTTTTCTTATCAGTTGTTTAACTACGATCGTTATCTTATCATATCTTATCTTATCCTATCCCAAATCATCAAAACATTATGTAATTTGCATAAAGCATATAATATTTAAACATTAACTACTTTAACACAAAGTATAATGTAAATTCCCTCGTAATAGCCATGAAAAAATAGGAAACCATAAATCTGTAATTTTTGTCCTGGTATTTCCGCTCTTATGTTTTTTATGTCAGGTGTGCTATGATTACTTCAAAGCAAAAATATAGAAAATTATCTTTTCCCCCATCGAACACAGTCTTTTCTTTTTTATTACACATTAAGCAACTTATTCCTACCTGACACCCTGGTTTTGTGCATATAAAGACTGTTAATGTATTCCTTTATTCCACATGTCTCGCATACTGTTTTTGACAGAGAGAGGATAGAATCGAGCGTTTAATTCAACACATGTATACGAAACAAAACAAGCACAATCCGCGAAGAATAAAATGCACTTTAGCTAGTCAACTTGATACCTTACAATTTATATTAGCCGATACTTGTAATTTAAAATCTATTGTAATGTTAAATAGGGCCGATAGTGCCAAATTGAATATACATTTATACAATGATCAAGTATTGTAGATACAGTCAATAAAGTGATTGATTTTTATCGGTTTCCTGAAAAGGGCATGTTAATATTTATATCGATTTGAACGTTTAAAGTTACACTATTTATGTAGCGGCTAAAAGTCATCCTAAAATATCACTAAATTATGCGGCGGAACAATTTAACAAAGCGTCCGAAGCGTTTCAAGTTCTAAATATCCAAAGATATTATATAGCAACAGGCGAAGAATAATAGCAAAGGAATAGATCTATTTCCAGATAATTTAATATATAAATCTAGCAGGAATATCATAGTAAATAAGTGAAACATGGCCGTTACCCAAGAAGAGTTCGAACTAGCGATTCTTAAAGTTAAGAAACAGATACGTTTACACCTCTCTCTCGGAGAAGAAAATAAAAATAACTTTATGCATTTACTTAAATATATCAAATTAAGACAATTGTCTTTCAGTACAAAATTTATTCAGTCGGCAATTTTACTTAGTCGACTTATCGTCGCTTGGAGTAAAGTCTGTTCTACATCTGAAATAAGGGATTATTTAGCGTAGACCTGAACCCGGTCACTGATTAAATACTACAGAAAGTTGATAGGATTAATATATAAGTATACACTGATAATCTCTTTACATAGTTAATATGTTAAATACAATATGATATTAAAATGTCATTATTGATATGATTTATCACATACCCGTGCCGCTTTTGCGACTCTGTAAAAACGGTATTGCACGGCTGTGCATATATTTTGACGTGACGCCATTTGCGTTATATAAGCAAAGCGTTATTAAAACGCACGTAATATTAGCGGGTGCGTCAATGAACAATCATTCTTTTGCACTATAACTATAAATTTTAGGGTATGTGATAAAAAAAATTATATAGATAGGTTCATTACTGAATTTATTGAACTCGTTGAATAAAATAATATTTTCCTCGCCTGAGGCTCGCATAATATAATTTTATTCAACTCATTCAATAAATTTAGTGTTGAACCTACACTTATTTACTGATTTCTGGGTCAACATTAATGACACTGGCGCTAAATACACATGGTTTGCACGCGCCTTTTCCCGTATCCACAAACCTAACTAAATTGTATCGTATTGATTTTTTTCAGGGAAATATACGTAAACACAAACTATATTGTCACATATATAAAAATCAACAAAAATATTATTATATAAATTAAGTAGTATGTATGTCTTATGCTACCCTAGAATTGCTAAAAGATTATTCCAATGGGGTCCAAAAATAATAATAAAATAATGAAAAATTATAATAATTTTCCAAACACAATCATATTTAAACTGTCACTCAGCTGGTTTTTTTGAAAATGCGGATCATCTTTAGGGTTGATATAATATATAATAATATCGTAGCCAGCTTTTTCATTTGTAAGTAACAAAACAAACTAATTAACATTGAGTATATGGAACTGGTTATAAATAGAGGATATTAAATGAGTGTAAGTTTAATACTGAATTTATTGCACGAGTTGAATAAAATTATATTATGCGAGCCTGTGGCGAGCATAATATTATTTTATTCAACGAGTGCAATGAATTCAGTATTGAACTTACACGAATTTAATATTCTATTTATCACATACCAAAAATAAAGACCGTTTAAAGTGAAATAAGAGTAATTTTACATTGACGCGCCTATAGTATAACGTTAACATTTAGCGCGTCTTTACACTATGTTTGTATAACGCTAATGACGTCGCGTCAAAATATATGCACGGCCGTGCAATACCATATTTACGGAATCGCAAAATCGGCACGGGTGTGTGATAAATGTATTTATTAGTAACGGGACTTTGCCATTGCACATGTACTTATTCAAATATCTTGCAGAATTGCTTTTCACCAATTTACATTGTTCTGTTCCATGATCAATGAGAAATTACAAAAATGCCCTTTAAAAATAGTTAGATTAAACGACGTATACATATTGAAGTAAATTTCTACATATCGATACGTCTTCGTAACGTCTGACGTCATATGGCGCCAACGTTAACAACATCCGGAAACATGCGGAAAACAACTCCATACTTGCAATTATTTGGTTCTGCATTTGTCGTTTCCTTACTTGCATTGATTTATTACGAGAGAAAAAGAAAACTTAGTAAGGTGAGTTGAAGTTTTACTAGTACTAGTCATTTTCAAATATTTTTATATAAGAATGAGCTGTGTTAAATACTTAAAGTTCAATGCTTGTCCAGGATATGATCATGGGTTCGAGCCATGCTATGGCCATTACCTTTGCCTCAATTGATTCCTCGGTTAGTCCATGAAGTGCACTCCCAGAATAACATACAAATGTGCTAATTAAGACTCATTTTGAATCACTCGGTTGATGTTAAATCAGTTTATATAAATTTACATTTATTTTCCTGTTATTTTCGTCTACATTTGTAGATCAGTTTTAACTGATGTAAACTGTGCACTTGCAACGCATTTGTAATAGTGTGTTTAATTATATTATTTGCAAACTTCACAAAACATGAACTTCAAGATATTTTAAATCTATTATACATGCATTGCAATAAATACGCAGGTAGTTTACAGCGATTAAGAGCATGTATATTGAGCACTTACAGAACATTCTACAAAACAATATCTTAAATGTAACAACTTTTTCCTTTGTGTTTTATTGTGTATCATATTTACAGGAAATATAGTAAATATGTACTATAACAGAGGGTAACATTTAAGTTGGTACAAATGCAATATACAGATATATGAATTTGAAAATAATGTTTGTTTTTAATTCTCGAAAGAATAATACATTAGCTAATTTACTGCATTGAACTTTACAAAATGCATTACGTTTTGGTGAAAGTTGTAATCTTTATTTCTTATTACGAGGGTTGCCCCACAAAGTCGTGGACAATGACTGTAATATTTTTTAAAGGGAGAACCTTTAATAATTTGGAACAAGTGTATCTCCGTCAATTTGAACTATAATAAACACTATTTCAAGAAATTATACATATACTAAATGTTAAAGCAGTTGTGTACGACTTATTGCAACAACCCTCGTACTGTTACATCCATGTCATAACTGTTGCCACTTGTAATGTAATGGTTTAGTAAGGACTGGTTCATTTCTATTTTCAAGATTATGTGTAGAATGTTAAAGTCTGAACCTAATACTTATGTTCTCAAAATATTCAACCTAGGAATGGCTATGTGGGGATTTGTATAAACGTTATGTATGCGTGTATGAATAGTTTGCCAATGAGACTTAAATAAAAGATAATTTATAAATAAGATAAATAAAAGCTTTGGGATGAAATAAAACTGGCAAGGAAACTCATATCATCAATATAACACCAGCAGACGACAATATACAATAGACACAAAGTAGATATTAACTTTCTGCTAATGTATCATTTATGTACCCGTATTAGTATTCAAAATTATTCAATTTAGGTTTTCATTTAGGAGGAGGGTAAAGGTGCTGGTTGCAATCACAAGAACGAGGAGCATGAAAATAATCGCCATGACAACGAAGACACATCTGTGCATATAAAACAAGAAACAATTGATAATGTCGCATCAAACTCCACTCTGACCGGTTACAGCAGTTTAGAGGATGATGACTCAGGTATGCAATCATGCCGGTCAACTGACAGCAGCACGAGCGCCTACAGTACTGCATCAGACGACACTTGCCCATTTCCGGTAGGAGAATTTTCCACATACAAACAACTAACAGTCGACAGAGATTTAACAGACTTCGACCTGCAGGAAATTCTAAATTCTCCGATTGTTGAAAGTCATTATATAGATGAAAGAATGAGCAGATCTCCAATAAAACTATGTGACGAGTTTAGTCAATTCAATAACTGCGAAGATTGTACTAACGTACCCGGCGCGGTAGAATCAACGAATGTTAACTCTATCATTGTGGCCTACAGTGATATTGTACCTCCATTATGCCCTAATACAGGGGACACAATACTTCCCTCAAAGATATCAAATACGTGATTGAGTTACCGTTACTAGTCAATAAAAATGTACGTTTTAATCAATTTGCCTGTTACATTTTTGTTTATGCATGCCACAGAAAAAATAAACATAAAAAGATGATTGTCTTCTCATAAAACGAGAACATTGTTCAAATCTTTTATCTAAATAATATACAGTAATTGGTTATAGTAGCAGCACATTCTCGCAAATGCAACAGCACAACATATAAAATCAACGTCAGAATATACCTTAAAATCTGGCACAAATTTCTATTTTTTCTAAAACTTTCGAATTTACTTAAAACATTCAATCTTTTTATTTCAACAAAGTTCTTTGAAATATTTCTCAACAGCAGAGCATCAGCAGCAGCAACAACAACAGCAACTACAATAAAATGGGAATATAATTGACAACTATATAGGTGGTAAGTCTGCTATTAACAGTTTGTCTCTATTGTCCCTCAACACAACATATCTAACTAAAGGAAACTATCAATCTAATCGGTATAAAAGTTAATTGGAGGCAAGGTTAAACTTTTAACGAATAGATTTCCCATAGATCTTGCATGTTCATCCTCAGGCGTCCCAGGTACTTCAACGAGAGACTTTGAATGTGCTTGATCCAACGACATTTGAAGTCGCATAGAGTAGTAATCTATGTCAGGGCGCGTGCGTGAACACTTCATTTCTTCTAGCTCTTCACAAAATTTGTGTACATTTTCTGTGAAGTCTAGTGTCTTCGCTTCTTGAAGTCTTAAAGCAACCATATCTACTTTCTCTTCTGCCTGGAAGAAATCGGCTGCTTTACTGGTCCGGCGAGACATTTGTTTAGGTGATGTGGGTGAAGTCGGGATAGAAGTATTCCATTGTGAAATATCGGCAACTGTTTTAGGACGATTATCAGTAAAATCAAAGTGTTCAAGGAATGCAACGTTAGGTTTGTTTTTAACATCGTCAATACTATCATCTGAAGTGTCGGTATGTTTGTCACCCAAACTATTAGTGTTGTCTTCGCCCTCCATACCTGTTCTAGCACTTGAGAGCGACTCGCTTTTATCTACGCCATTTTCCACTTCCGTCAGACTTCCTTCTGTATTATTTTCTTGTTTTACCATATTTCTCTGATGACGATTGAACTCGTTCTCAACTCTCGTTCCAAGTGTAGTTGCTGGACGTAGTTTTGGAGCTCTGTCACTAGGCAACGATTCAGTATTACTTTCTCTTCTCTTATCTTTCGTTTCCTTATTTTCCGTTATATTTCTGTTACTAAATGATGCTCGAGCCGATGAAGATCTCTCTTTCTTTGTATTAAGTATTGATTTAGGATGAACGCACTGTTTGGTGTCTTCAGACTGTTTCCAAAGTGGAGGCTTGTATTCACCACGTGGTGAGAATGAGCTCGATGTACATGGCCTTTGTTCTAATTTTTCAAGAAATGCATAGTCTTCATCACAGTTTCCTGCAATGTCAGTGTTAAGTGTACCTAGCGTCTTAGCTCTCAGCTGCATTTGAAGTTTTGTTTCCCCCATAAGACGCGCATGCGCAAGCTTAGAGCACGTTAAACGAGCCTGGAACCTTTTGTACATGACTTTTTGATCCACCTTGATCTGATGCACCACACTTCTCTCAGACCGGTTTAACACCACCATCTTCTTCTGTAGCAGCATATCTTCTTTGAGGTTGGCGGATATTACCGCCGGAGAGCGTTCTGCCACATCCCCCGCCTTTCCGACGCCCACTAAAAATCCAGGCATTTTGGGGGTGCAAGTTTTTCCAAGTTTTATGTTCGTGTAGTTAATGTATCGTCATAAGTTTGATTGAAAGTAATTTAGATTCAATATGTTTAATCTCACTTTTTTTTACAAAATGGTCTATTAATAATTAATGATCCGAAACTCCTGTGTTTTCATTCAAAATAACTTTTTACGGTCTTTAGTTATCACTTTTTAATTGCATCATTACTCGTGTTTTTTCATATTAAAGAAAACACTAAAATTCATATTTCCTCTGTACTTTACAGTAAAATGATACGATACAAGTTGCAACTGCAAATCATGGTTGCGGGGTAAATTAATACTCATATTTCCAACTTATCTTTATACAAATTAGGCTAGGAAAATAAACATTCCATGTATATTTCATTTGTAATTTGCATAAAGTTATCGTCGTATTCCGATAGCTTAATGATTAAAATTCAATAGAATTCACAATATTATCAAAATGCTATATTTGTTTTGAAGATAATTTTGCTTATATTTGTACTATGATCTTAAACAGTTTCGATTTCATAAACGTATGCACGAGCAGGATTTCAGTATTTTACACTCATTTCCCTTCCCCAATTTGTATGAAAAATACTTAATAAACAGAGGATATTTAAGTTTTTTCTATAAATACAGGTTTTATTTTCATTGAGTGGTATGAAAATAAATATTTCACTTGTGGCGATAGCCACGAGTGAAATATGATAATTTTCATACCACAAGATGAAATCTTTTTATTTGCATTACCATTTGAAAGATTTCCCTTTTGGCTGAATTTAGGAAAAATAGTAGTGCGGCAAGACACCAGTGAAAATACGGAAAATATGTTTCACTGCAGTGGAACATATTTTTTACAGTGAAAATACGGAAACTGAAAATACGCATTTTATTTCATCAATATTTCTCAATATTTCATTCATAAGTATTAGATAAATCAAAGGTGAAATATATTTCGATCTTACACTAAACTAAACAAATTTTCTTTTTATCATATGAAAAGAAACCTTTTAAAAAGACATTAAACCTGATACTGAATGAAAAGCGCGCCAAATAATAATTCAACGTGACGTCATTTACGACGTCACGTCATTAAGTTGGTACCCAGTACTGTGCACGCTGGTATTTCACTAAAACAACGTAAGGGGCTTAAATTCAAAACAGTGAAATTATCAAAGTGGAAATTTCACTGTTTCAAACAGTGCTACATGTGTAAAATTATATAACACGGAGTAGTGAGAACATTTCCATTTCCAAAATGTTTATATTTTCTTACTTATTCACGAAAAACTAACACATTTTCTAAAGATGGGGCCAAGCGTTCAACGGCTACGCGAACGCTGCCATGCAAAAGTAATACAAGACTGACGTCATCACGCGGAGTAACTAGAGTAAGAATAATTTGAGAGAAGTAATAATATTTTTAAATAGAGAAATGTGTTAGAACAAATCGTAACAATTAACTTTTATGTTAATGTTAATTTACGGAATCATGAAAATGAAGCCAAAAATATTTCGGAAGAGCTATATTTCATACATTATGAGTAATATACTTTGGTGGCTGCTTTGGAACGCTTTTGTGCGTTATGTTGTCGCTAGCGACAGCACGACAAAGCGCCAAATGGCGCGTTGTCGGACTTTCGTTTTTTCGTCCTGTCGCTAACGATGCATTGCCGTGCGACGTGTTGTCGCGATGTCACTTTGTCGCTCGACTCAAATCGAAGGATTGGCTTATAAGCCAAGCGACAGGGAGGCATCGCGAAAACGCGCCGCACGACAACACGCTATTTGGCGTGATTTGCTAGAGAAAGGACGACAAGACGACAGTGCGATAACGCGCCATTTGGCGCGTTTCGCTTGCGACAAGACGAAAAGGCGATAACGATATAGGTTGTGTTGTCGCTATCGACAACGCAACGCACAACGTGTACAAAATCAGCCAGCATAATATACTGTGGGTGATGTAGATTTTATCACATGCATAAAACCAAGACCCTTCCTGGTTAGCATAAAAGAAAATAGCCTCACATTTCTTGACGTTGTAGCGGCCAATATATTAGAAGATATTGAATGAGTGTAAGGTCAATACTAAATTTATTGAACGGGCATAATCTTATTTTATCCGACGAGTTCAATAAATCACAGGAGATTGACAGTCTATCAATAATTGAAAAATATAAGCAAAAATTTAAAAAATAACGATAAATGTACCCCTCTATACTATAAATAAACTGGAAGGGTACATTTGCCGTTATGTTTTTGATTATTTGCTCATATTTTTCAGTTATTGATAGACTGTCAATCTCCTGTGAATAAATCTATTAGTTACAGGAATATAATATTTTATTAATCACTTATCCAAAGTAAGAACTGTTTACTCTTAAAAACATGTAATCACTTTTTATTCACGCGCCTATAGCGTAACGCTAACATATAGCGCGCCATTGTACTACCAAATATATTCAAGTTATGTCCAACCTATAATTAATAAAAAATACTTTAAAAGAAACGAATAATTTATATGCTTAATCATACGAATATTTACGAAATACTTATATTAGATGAATATGAATACAGTATATTCCCGATCGAGATCGATTTCCCAAAATTTATTGTTGAGAAAGTTTCCATTTGAAAAAAAAATGTTTATAAGACAACATGTGTATATACATGAATAACTGCATTATCTTGTTTAAAACTTAAAATATTAAGGATTGAATTCGACATACTTTAAACCAGTTTTGAATGGGACTCTTAAAGGGGATTAACTCTTTATCTGCTTGGCGTTTTTTATTCGGTTTTAAATTGACTTATGTCCCTTCCATTTGAAACATCGGGACGGTTTTGACGCTGCTTTGTCATCATCATCATCATCATCACCACCACCACCACCACCACCGACAACAACAACAACAACAACATCATCATCATCATCATCATCATTATCATCATCATCATCATCATCACCAACAAGAATAACATCGCCATCATCATCATTATCACAACATCATAGTAATAATAACCAACACCAACGATTGGCAGGAGCTATGAACACAATACCAAAAAAAGCAAATGATAGGTTATCCACGCATCTTTCAAATACTGAAAACATGCTTCCTCCCTCTCTATGACATACATTGCTTACCAACTCTATTACAAGTAGAGAATCTGATAACGAACAGCATGGATCCTGATCAGACTGTGCGGATGCGAAGGCTGGTCTGGATCCATGCCTGTCGCAAACCCATTATGTTGGTTTTGTAGTGACGCGGCTCATTTGTATAATTAAAGAAAACGAAAATCAAATTATGACTTAAATTCTAGAAATTCTTCATCTTAATCGGCTCTTTTAATGCTCTTGTTTTAAGATAGAATCATGACATATTTATATGACCGCTATATCTAGTAATCAATGTCTTCATAAGGTGGTTAAAGGAACTCTACTGAGGTCCAAAAGCCGAGAAACATTTTTGATTTTTTTAACATAAATAAAAAAATATGCAAAATATTATCGATTTTTTTGTGTGTATTCTTAGCCCTGTAGCCTGGTATGAGTGAAAAGCGTTGCAACGCTTTTCATTTTTGTTAATTCTTTCACAATTAGAATAATTAGTCTTGAAAAAGTTCCTTCACAATTAGAATAATTATTCTTGAAAAACGGAGTGAGCGAATGATTTGAAATTTTAATCATAGGTCATTGGTCGGGACCTACATTAAATAGAAAATTCATCTAAAATATTAACAATAGTCCCGCCATGTTATAAAAACCTCAGCAGAGTCCCTTTAAGCTGACATTCTTTTTGTGTGTAAAATTAAGTGATGTTAAATATCTTTGAGAGCTACACGTTTTGTAGCTTCTTACAATACCTTGCTATTGTTGTGATAAAGGAAAAGTTTGCCAAGCCTCAATTAGAAGATAAAAGTATGTATACTGTACAAGCCAAACCTACCTATAACACCTTGATCAGATTAATGTAAATGATGAGGTAATAATAACAAACAAAATACACTTCATTCACCATGATTTAAATTTTAATATCAACATAAAATAGAAGGTCTAAACCAAAAAAGAGATAATAAATTTCCTCATTCTGCTCTCGCGATAACATCTTGTGTAATTTTTATATCAAAACCTTTTATTAATAATATTCATAATGAAATAATTGTCTCATTAATATTCCTCAACACGCCTGTTTTGTAATAAAGAAGTTTCCCAAGCCCGGTATTAAAAGTTTTTTCTTAAACATAACCTGTAGATGAATGCGTTTAAATACGGAGTTAAAAGCTAATATGATTACCAAAGAAAATACCACTATAATATTTAACATATCTTTGCTGCCCGGGATAAGAGATGAACTGATATGCCAAATTTATTAGCATCTTTTAATTTTCTTAATATTTATCTGAAAGAATATTCGTATTAATATATACCACGCCGTATCAAGTTTCCTTTGAAACGGATACGGCGTTTAAAGAACCCCTTTCCTTACACCAACTTTGCAGATTAAACGGATCACGTTACCCTCAAGTTTCTTTGATTCCTAATTACAAATGCCAGGCGGGCTGTGTTGTTTGACAGGTACTTTTCATAAGCGACAAAAAGCTTCGGCTCTAAGTATAATTAATGCCTATTTAAGTAGCAGTGCGGCAAAGATACATAAAAATTCTACATAAAATATTAGATTTTGGATTATGAATAATAATAATAACAATAATATCTAAAAGTAATTAAAAGAAAATGCATAGATCTATCGGATGTTTTTAAGGATTAGTTTCGTGTGTAATATGCAGGATCATGTGTAATAATATCTTACAGATAAATCGGTACAACCTTATTTCAGAGCAGAATTAAAAAGAAATAAGTTAATTTAGAAGGAAGGTCCTCGAAATAATTTTTCAACAATACAACCAATGAACATGCATATCTTATTTCACAGATTTAGAAGTAGACTTAATTGATCAGCCGTAAAAATGTGTTCCGTGCTTCATACCAATGTAGTCATCCGGGATCATGGATTCAAATACTTTAATTGTTCAACACTACAGCTTCAGCCGGTGCTAGGGAGCTTGAGAGATTTTAGCATATTACATTATCTGTAAAGAAAAGACACAGTAAAACCGAGTCTGCAATATAAACATCTCTTCTGCTTTGATTTCACGAGGAGGACTTTGATACATTTACAGTGAAACAATACATGCATAATGTTTGAATACATATCGTCTGCTGTAATCTGATAATCTCATAAAGCGTTTGACATGGAAAAGCTTAACATAGCTTTAATCATTGAAGATGTAAAAGATCGGTTGATGACAAACCGGGAACCATATGTTGTATGATAAAAATAAAGGTTTACTTCAATGGAAAACCAACCATGTTTGCAGCTGAAAGTACTAAAAGTTAATCTCATTAAAGTTAAACTATAATTTAGATTTATTTTGTCATATTTCATCCAGTCAAAATGACTCGGAAACCTAATTTGTATGCTTCTTTTAAAAAGATTCGGTTAATTGATAAAATCTTACAGAATATTCGCGTAATTAGATTATATTTAATTTAACAATTTACCAGCTCTGTACATACATAACCATAATGATCAAAGTAAAACATGAATCTGTAGCGCCTTCTAGATGGCGCAACCCCGTAATTTACTAGACTCAAGATTTAAAAGATGTCTTGAAGACTACGTTAATGACTTAATTATAATTCATAATAAAAAGCACATGTTCCGTTACGTAATGATATAATCATGGAGCTAGCGTGAAAATCGGAGACTAGCGGGAAAGCCCGATTATAACCGAAGCGCGCAAAGGATTGTGGGTCTGAATCGGACTCTCGTCTATTTTCGGAGTTTCCTATCCGTTGTTTATATATCTGTGATATAATACATGTATAATGTTTTACGTTTGATGTCCGTCGCAAGCAATATTTCGTGCATCAACTTTTACATGCTGTAAGTTATTATGTTTGGACCTGTATTCTGTACTCTATATATCATCTGTGATGGATTTTGTTCATATCTCTATCAGTTTTATTATAGTTTTGCTAAGACATAAACATAACTTCAGGCAGTACATAATAAAAGCTGGGCATTCTGATTTATGGAGACGATTCGTCTTAATTGAATATGTAGATATGTAGATGAGGAATAAAGGCATTATCTTAAAAAAATAAATCTTTATAGATTTTTATTCTTGCATGTTAGTTAGATTTAAAACACTGTATCTGTTATAATTGCATTGTTTTGTAGACTTTTGTCTTTTGTAAGCCCCTTTGTAATAGTTAACAATGAATAATTTTAAAGCGGGCACACTAATTCAAAATGATTGTAGTAAGGTTCATTAAGCGCAGCACCTCACTTCTGACCATTTATTTCAACCTGAACCACTCGCTGTTGACCAGGTAAATGTTTACAGCAAAGAAGTTTGTGCGAATGTTTCTAATTTGAATTGGGAGCTTAACTTGGCTATATCAATAATTTACTACATTGTCAATGAAATGGACTGTACAAATCTCCAAGATTCAAATATTGATACTAGCCAAAGAGCTTTAAATCTCACCGGATCGTAAAATTTAACAAAACTAAGGCATTATACGTATTGTTCAATGTGTCAACACATTTGTTCGTTTTATATGCGTATTGTATTAGCAGAGTATTGAACTTGTAGGGATTCGAAAAAAGCCTGAATAATGTGTTTATTGTGACTGGTTAGTAAATATTTCACTTCCATTTTGTATATTAGCAGGTGGAAATAGGGTTCGTAGTCGTTAAATAAATAATTTGATGTAACGTATTTTGCACTTTACTAATCAGTTAATGCCATAGTAAATAAGCGCGATAATGAGTTAAGTAGAATCCAAGGATATGCAAACAGTTCTGTTTTGAATGCTTTACATTTATAATGGGACTGCGTCATCACTCTAAAGGACTTTTACAGAAAAAAGCAATACCCCGTTATGTAACTTTAAATACTGAAGTATAGAAAAACGGCGTTGAACAAGGGCCGGATGAAATGTCAAATAATGATACATAAACTTTACATGGTTCTTGGTATATGTCAGTATTTAACAAAAGACTTAGTAAACATTAATTAGGCTCTAACCCTGGATTTGTTAGATTAAGCATGAAAGGACTTCGGAATAATACCAAGATAATTTCCGTTAGCGCCAAAAAAAGTAAACATTAATCTACGTAGTCATTTATTCAGTGGTCTTCTATGTCACAAATTTTGTTCATATTTGCTGGGAGTATTTTCAAAAGTATTGTCCACAACAATTGATACAAATATTCACTAAATGTGATATAACATGTTGAAAAAAGTGTGTTAATACAAACGCTAATACAGTACCATTCGGAACACCTAGCCTATAATCATTCCTTATCCAAGAAGTTGCGATTGTTACATTAATTTATGTCTCCACCCTATAGGAATCCATCGAATGAAATTCCGATGTGGAGCTCTATTCGATTAATTGCAAACCATAAACTCGGTTGTTCTATACGGCAAAATCAATCGCAACGTCAAGAAAAGCTCTTGTGATCTAAATGATGACATGTCGGATTTTAAGTTTTGTACATGTACTTATAACCATAACCGACTATAAATAAAGTTTGCCTTAATGTCTTACTATATAAAGAATGAATGACAACGGAACCAGTAACTGCCAATAAAAACATAAACAAACTAAAAGAAGTTAATTCTTCGTGTGCTCAGATTGTTACCGATAATTTGTTGCAAGACGATTAGAGTGTCTTATAACTATTGTCCCAAAACTCTGTGTGTTTTGTGCGTGTGTGTTTGATTCTATAATCATCAAATATGTTATGCATTTTATATTCCATCGGATATATGCAGATCTATATCCAACTAGAAGCTACTGTTACTCCGAATACAGATCGTCGTCACATTTTCGGAGCATAGTTCGTCAAATAGCGTCAAAGATGCTGATGGTGTTGATAGTTTTCACTCCGCATCACGTTAGTAAGCCATCCAGAATTTACCAGAGCTCAGTTCAGCGACCGTATCGTTCCTGGGCAGGCTGTCATGCAGTTTACCAGTGCAAGTTGCCTTCACTTTCGCAAGGACCTGGTAACTTCTGTACATGCAAATGCAGAGGTATAGTGCGAATGACCGTAGGAAGGATTTCATGATCAATCATAACGAAAGTGACCTGCACCGTCCGGGAAGCGTCAAAGATCCTCCTCGAAGAGTTCTTTATGACAACAACTACGAATAGTGCTGTATTTGAACGTATAGGGTATGGCAGGATGCTATTATCTTTTGACTTGGTGCTGTATCATTTTACAAACAAGCTAAAAGAATGTGAACATTTGTTGTTTCAGCAATAACAATTTCTTTTCTATCAAGCAAAGTGCGGTATAATAATTACATAAGTGTTAGTATGTCGTTAGCGGTTCTACAAAAAGTATTGAGACTGACTGAACGGGCATTATTTAATCTGCTTCTCTGTATAGAGTGAAATAATATTCTTATATTTTGACAGTGAAACTATCAAAATACAATTTTATACATGTAGTACATCTTGCCGAAGTGGAATCTATATTTGTTTGCGGATGAAAAGAATAATCACGTATGTGGAATTTTCATCAGAAATACACACCGTCGTATGTTCAAGATTACGGGAATCACATGAATATTTACACGCGTCATGTAAAAATTGTCACAAAAAGCATGCAATAAACAGAGATTTTGTATGTTTTGCATGTAAGATGAAATTATATTTTACTCGTGAACACCAGCTGTCAGTGACTTTGCAGCTCGTGAAAATATTGCATCTGGTGTTCGCTCTGTCAAATTTATGTCGACTTTACAAACAAAACAATAACATATTTTCTATTTATAATATCGCTTAAATTTAGAGGTGAATAACCGCTAAATACATTTTACAGTTCAAACATTTTACGGGTATGCGGCTACCAAAACAAAATTGCGACTACAGAAAGATTTCAATTCTTTTGCTTTAAATGCTGTTGTGAACCTTTTTTCAGTTAATTTTCTTGTAATTTCCAACATGATGACAGAAAATTAATAGTGTATTAATACGGTTCTCCTTGCATTTCAGAGACCTTTAAGTGAGTCCAAAACAATGAAACAGTCAATATAAGTTGTTAGTATATACTAATTTATTTTAGTTTGATTATGTGAGAAGCGATAAACTCTTAAATCTGTTCCAGAAACCAATGAGTGTAAATTTCTTGTTACTGAAACAACGGTTTGCCACTAACAGGGTTTGAACCAACGCGGCCAACAATCCTTAAATTACTATTCCAACGCATTATTGGTTGTTGACTGATGCGTGCCTATGTACTATGTTCTTAAGTAAAGTCACCATCAGCGTATTTAATATATTTTCCTATCACAAATACAAAAGTTACATTCATTGGTATTGTTAACTTCCTTACATTGTTTCAAGTTCAATAAAATAAATGCATCGGTATGCAAATTATCAGTCCTAATTTTCATTTCTCTTTTTTGTTATTAAATGTAATGGGCTAAGCTATAAATATCTATATTAATTCTTTGCAAGGTATATCAGCCTAATTTCAGCATAGCTTCTGGATATTTTAACAGTTGAATAATTTACGTTTAAGAGAAGCTGCAAGATTTATTGACATAATTGACTTGTGTGATTAAGTTTTATATCCAATCTTAAGTTATTATCCCTCAATCCTCATAAAAACGCAATGAAATACAAGTATGTATGACTGACATACCGTAAATTCGTCTGTATGGACTTTCTTACATACACCGATCCCAAAGGTCATCACAGGTACATCTTCCAAATAGAATTTATCAATTTTAAAGACAAATATATCATATATTTACAATACAAATATATATAACATATAACATTTACATACATAGCGATATTAACACGTACATGATGGGCCTTAAGCTTAAATCCCAAAGTGCCGAAAGACTTGTGACTGGCTATTGATCAGTGCAGAAATAATCAGTGCAGAATTAAAATGGTAGATTTAGGTGTTGCCTACTACAAACAATTACTATTTCATATTACTATAATTTGTTGTATGTGTTTATTTTCATATGTATGTGCTTATAGTATTGTTTATTTGGAATATAGATAGATTCTACATATACATGTTCACATGTATGTAAAACGCTGTATTGTCAAAAACGATATTTAGGAATTATAGGGGATTATATTCCTACAAGTATAAAATGAATAATAAAAATGAATAGAAAAAGGCGAGTACTAAGAATTTTCGGAAGGGACATATTTCATAATAGATTTTTCTTTCAGAAATGATATTCTGAAATATAATGAATTAACGGTCTAAAATTGATGCTTCTTATTAAATAAATTTTATTATTTGACCTTGACATATTCATGTTATGATATACCCCTAATGAGATAGGCCCTACATTAAATATTTTTTAAGTTTTGTACTTTTGCATGTTAAGGGATTCCAGAAATGCAATCATATTATTCGGAATATATTATTTTGCAGTCTGAGCAAATCAAACGTCTGCTATCAGTATATAAGCACATGCATTATTATGCATGGAAATTTTCATCAGAATGTGAATGTCACGAATATAATTCCTCACGCATGCACCGCGACAGTGATGTATGATTTATTCATTAAATTATTTTATTATGAAAAATTGTAACTTATATTTGTTTTAATATAAAACGGACAAAGAAGGCAAGAAAATTCAAGTACAAAGGGCGCTGATACATTGTTTCTTGTGTCTGTAAGCAATACAATGTATACTAATTACAATTTAGACTCAACATTACTTTCGTTAAAATTGCTTAAGCTGTTGTCAATAACATTACACCGGATTAATAACATGTTAGCCCTTACCACGCTACTTATCTTAAATGTCTTGCCAAGCTTTCATTCTGGACAAAACCATTTATCATTTTAAAGGAAACAATTCACTGAATAGCGAACAGTGCAGACCATGAGCTGACGACATGGAATTTCCGGTTGATTCTAGTCTGCATTCATCGCACGAGTCGAACAGGCTACGACTTTTTCCCTTGATTTTTTTTGTCTGTTATATGTATCAGCAGGTTTTGTTACCTCTGTCCCCCTTTCAAAATTTCATTTTGTTTTGGGGCACACTCATTTATTAACTAGGGGAACCACACGCCGCTGTGAATGGAATGGCACGTACTTGTCACCTTGAAAGTTCCATGATAACAGACGCATAAACACATCTGCGGATGTGTTAAAATTCAACATTTAACCTTAACGTTAAATGTTGAATTCTACTGAAGCCGGTGCTAGGGGACATGGACGATAGCTTGCACTTACCAGTACCGTCCATGAAAAGACCCTGCAACATATTCAATTTTGCTCTTTTGGGCGTTCTTCAAGGTATCTATTTTTCTCTATCCCCTCCAAACTGAGGATTATTGTAGATACTGTAACCTTTGTTTGATTTCTTGATTATATCAGATCATGAGATAACTTCATGTAAACTGTAAATCTGAAATAAAGGATTGAATTGTTAACTATCGATGTACAATTGTTAAATACGACTGATAAAAAATATATTGACAGGAATATGAAACAAAAGCAAAGGAACATCAGCAGCAATGTTATGATTGGGATTTCGGTCACGTGATGTTTTAGGACATGCTAGCTACAACGACTATTGCAAGAACGATATAAATGAAGATTGTTTAAATTGGTCAATCATTTTCTTATCACATAAATATAATGGTCATCACACAAATTACAATTGACAATACGACATTTTGAGTAACTTGTGACACAAAAATATAAACTCAACTTACAGACATATACATGTATATGTAGGGTCTATAATATTTGCAGTGAAAAATGTAGATTTTTGGAATGTATAAGAACGTTTTGAGATGACAACGGCAATATTTTTAATTAAAACAACAACAACAACAACAAAAGAAAGTAAGAAAACCCAGAAAAAAAAAACAGAACGATTTAGCACAAGTCTATTGAGATTGACGATGACAATTGCGTGGTAAACCAATGTTTTATGTACAAAAAATATGTGGCTCATGTGTATCAAAAAGAGCATTTTTTCCTGTTATAAACACTGTATACAACAGATACGTCCTAAATGCACTGTTTTATATCTCTTAATTAATGTTGATTAGAATATATGTAATAAATAATATTTATGAAAATAAAAACGTCATTACCTACATATAATTAAATCGAATATGTATAAAACTTTAACACGCTATTGCTGAATTGAACGAAAAGCCAGACTTGATTGTATTAAATTTTCAATCTATCTGTAAATTAGAATTCATTTGGAACTAATTAACGTATTTCATTTTAAACATTCAATCTGAAATAGAATGAAATGACAGTTGATATTAATTATGGACTCATGTATATTTTCCAGAAAGTATGCAAATTCAACTAAATAAGTCGCAGAATGTCCCAATGAGAGTGGCTGAATTGCATTTATTATATATTACTAATACAACATTGTATTATATGCAAGGACAATAATTATATAATATATAAGTACTTCAAATGGTCGGATAACACTGTACAAATGAAAGTACATATTGAAATAAATGTGGTATATTTGAGAGGCCTGTGATCAAAGACTGGTGACCAAGTACCATCAAAACAACTGAATGTTATTCATGGGTTACACTCAATGCCTAACGGAAATGAATGAGCATAATTAGCCGCAATACAATTTGGATAGAACACTAACATAGGCGACGCATGCGCGTCAGTTGTAATACTGTCAAGATATTCCAGTTACATGTAAAATTATTCAATATCTTAAACAACCGAAAATGTCAACCCTGCTTTTAATACGGAAAAACCTAAATACTATTATCTCACTTCTCCCGAACTAAGAAGACCATAGCAGTTTTTGAAATGTTATTTATATAAATGTGGTATTTATTATTATTATTATTTATTATTATTATTATTATTTCTAGAGTAATGAACGATATTGCCTAAGAAAGTGTTTATCTTTTTTTCCAAATCTATGTTAAGTTTCCTTCGTACCTGTTAACCCCGAATTAAATGTATTTATAGAGTTAAGCAAACTAATCGATTCCAATTTACATAGTTTCGTATTTAAAAAAATAAATTTGTGTCGGAGGCAGCCATTAATTTTACACATTATCTAGTACAATTGTATAATGATATTTTATGTCGTTACGGACCATTAAATTAAAGAATAGGTGAGAGGCAGATTTGTTTCATTTAGATCAGGTGTCCCATAGTTTAGAAATGTGATGAAGATTTCGACTAAGTCCAGGTGTGAGGCGGTTGGTAAGGTCCCTCGCTTACCTTATAAGAGAAAAAAGGCAAGTTTTTATAGAAAAGGGAAATACAATTTGCTGAAAGAAAAAGGGAGGGGTGTGTGCAAAGGGCACCCCAATTGCAGATGTATAATCTCTTGTTATTTCTCCATGCCACTTGATAGATACTGTTCATGATAAATAGTTTTCGAAAATAAAGTGGTCAAATCTTGTGTTTGATTTATTTACGGGCGTTTTAAAATCTGGACAAGAGGAGATCCCTCGGAAGCAAGGAAACACCAATATTATATGACAATTGCAGGTTTGGTTTGATTTGGGTGGTATGTGAGAGATAATGTAAAAGCGCAACATCTCTCACGCCCCCTAGCACCGGCTGAAGCGGTATACAGTCTTCAACACTAAATGTGCTGGAATCAATGAAGTATGTACCATATGGCTGACCTGCATGTAATTTGTGTTTTTCATGTGTCGTTAGAAATACCAAAACGTCGTCCGGAAAATGAGAACTTTTTGTCCAACAATTTTTCGCTTTTTATGAAAATACTATTTTATTTTACTTTGTTACATAAACAAACAACAAAACAGTGGAACATATTTCATTTAGTGTTCTCCTGAATAAACTACTTTACCAATAACAGGTCTCAGTTCAAGTTTTTACTGTAGAACAGTTTGATACACACATCATGATTGGAATAAAAATGACAACAAAGTCATGTTGTTCTTTTTTTAACGTGAAAAATAACTGGAATCAAAGTGTATTACTTAATTATACTGGAAGCAACTTATCAAAGAGTGCCAACTACAAACATTAATAATAAAATAACAATGTATACTTCAATAGTCAAGATTAAACAGATTTAACTAAAACAATACTCATAAATGAATTATTCAAAATACAGCCAACAGGTTAAAAAAAACATAGCCATGATCATAGCCAAAGGTTTTAGTAAAGGTCTACGGTTAAAGCATTGAAATGCATAAGCGAGAAAGAGAAGCTGAAGTAAAAGTAGCTAAATTAAATAACTAATTATCTTGAAAACATATCAAGAGAACAAACACAACACATGTCATAATTGAATATGATTCACATGAATTTATTAATTAAATTAAAATCAAGAAGACATAGATTCTGTCTGTGTGACATGAAAATAGATTAAGCGCATTCATTACTTTAATTGAACGTAGTTTTTATTTAAAAGGCAATTTGTTGTTATTATTTTGCTTTGATCATCGAAAGCGATTAGAAAAAAATCACCATGACTCTATGTCATAAATCAAAATTGTACTATCGGATATACGCAATATTTAGGAAAATAGATGTTATTACATGCTTTAAAATTACTCTAATCAAAATATTTGCTATCTGTAATCGCATCAATGGAGCGTTAAAACTCGGCAAAAGAACATAATAAAGATGATCTCATTTAAAATGTGAGATTATCGCTTTTATTCTTTCAATTAGATTGATGTATGTTCTAAATGAAACGTATTTGATGCTTATCTAACTGATAATAGCGGCGATAACACAAGCGGAACAGCTGGAGGGATTCGTTCCTGTGAACTTCAATATGGCGGGTAGTTTGCCTTGACAAACTGCACGATTTTCTCGTGACTTCTAAATGCAATATAGTGTGAACAGAGCAACAAATTAATTTAAATTCTTAACACCTGTACATATGAAGATTTAGTAGCTATGTAAACACAATATATTGCATTGTGTTCATTTTCAGGTGTTGCAGGGAGTTTGTTCACTAAATTATGTTTAATTTGCTTGCTGAAGCAGTTTAGTTAGAAAAAATTAAGCTTTGACGAATATCAATGTGAATATAACGATAAATTTTAACGTAGAAATGACGTTGCAAATGTGAAATAGTTGAAACTATCACAATTTTACTGGGTGTTTATATTGATCGTCGTCCTATGAACATCATTTCATCGTCTTAATGTCGAGGACTTCTTAAGCCGGTGCTAGGGGGTATGAAAGACACTTTGCATTTACCAGAAAAGACCATCAAAGGCTCAATAAAAACGAGCTTGAAACAGTTTCTAATGTGTTGTGTTTTGCGTTTTTCAAGGTTTCTAATGGGCCGTATTTAATGGTTTTCAAGGTTTCTAATGTGTCGTGTTAGACGTTTTTCAAGGGTTCTAATGTGTCGTGCTTAACGTTTTCAATGTTTCTAATGTGTCGTGCTTAACGTTTTTCAAGGTTTCTAATGGATGGTGTTTTACGTTCTTCAAGGTTTCTAATGTGTCGTGCTTAACGTTTTCAATGTTTATAATGTGTCGTATTTAATTATTTAATGGTTTTTCAAAGTGTCTTATGTGTCGTGTTTAACGTTTTTCAAGGTTTCTAATGTGTCGTGTTTAACGTTTTTCAAGGTTTCTAATATGTCGTGTTTAATGTTGGTTTCTAATGTATCGTGTTTTATGTTTTTCAAGGTTTCTAATGTGTCGTGCTTAACGGTTTCAATGTTTCTAATATGTCGTGTTTAACGTTTTTCAAGGTTTCTAATGTGTCGTGTTTAACGGTTTTTTCAAGGTTTCTAATGTGTCGTTTTTGACATTTTTCAAGGTTTCTAATGGATCGTGTTTCACGTTTTTTCAAGGTTTCTTATTGATGTATGTAGACATATAAGCTGTTGCTGGGAACTTTTTTGTTTCCTTGTATGATTCAGCCTTCAAGTTCTGGCTATGTCGCGATTTTATATAACTTGCTCTTGGAGGCGCACTATGTATTGTTTAAGACAAAATATTTACAGGAAATTGTTTTCACTTGTTTGATACAAAATTAAATTATCTAGACCTTCTTTCGATTGAAAAAGTTTGATAAGACAAAACTTCATCGTTTTTAACATGTATCATTTTAAACCACACATTTTTCGTATCAAAATATGCTTCTATTAAAGCTGCCCTAAATTCAAGGAAAAACAAACATAGTTAGGTTAGTTTCTCCTCTTGCTACATATAAAACTTGGAAAGATAAGAGAAGCAGAGTACCTGTGTTTTGTCTAGGAATTGCTTTAAGCGCATCTCGTGGGATCAGATACAACGTTTCTCGTACATGTATGGTCTCATGACACGCATCCTTTATGCCACATCGAGGAACATCGTCTAATGAAAGCTAGTGTAATAATCGCCGTGCACGGCATCTTTATTGCCTATTTGTAAATATTTATGATGACTTAGTAATCAAGTAACTATGTTATTAAGGGATTATAACTTATCCGAAAATCTGCTTTGTCCGAAGTTTTGTCTCTGAACATCGATTATTTACCATGCTAAAAACAATTATTTCTTTAGGCAGAAACTGACGGGATAGAGCTTGCAGATAGAACTTAATTATTCTTATTTGTTCAATGAAAGTATTGTATCGGATAATTTGAAGCAAGGTTTTCTAGTTACGTATCTCAAATAACAAGAATGAATGCGTTTCATCAGTATTTCTGTTTATGTTATATTCGTTTAAATTTAGGATCGCAATTTGAAAGTTAAAAGCTTTTATCGCAAATGTAAGTTGATGACAGATGTCCCAAGGGGGCTAATTGTCTTACAAACTTGAAATAAATTATTGAAAAATAAATTGAATATCATATGAAAATATGAATATTAAAGGAAAGATTACACATTACTCGCAGCGGAGACTTAAATAACAATGTCAAATTTTGTTTGACAAGTAACAGATATATAGCGCTGCTACAGGGGTAGCAAATCTGGAAAAAACAAAAGGTGTCATTTCAAATCTACAGATGCTGGCCTCAAGTAAAATAACATGTTAACATGTTTATTATGTAATCTTCGGATAGGATTACAAAATATTAGTTTATGAGACAACCAACGTGATTGATTCAGCAAGTGGGCATCGTTAATATGTTAAAATTTGTAAACAAAATGTTTGTATATCATTTTGTGTGCTAGATATTTCATTAAATATTAATTTATACCACCAATAGGGTGAAAATATGTCATAGACTATCTAAAATAAAAGGTTATTTATTACTATTCTTTAATTTCCTTTTTTCTCAAATTTTGATATATTTCTGAGGTTACAAACATTTGTTTTCAGTGTAATGACAATGTAAAACTGCAGAGTCATGTTGATAACGACCGTTATCATTGAAAGTTATGATGATATTATAACTCTCAGTCAATTATTATCTACAGTTTGTTTTATTTTCATAATTAATTGATATTGTGTCATGACTTATAGATCTGTGTTATTTGTGATACTATAGTTTAAAACAGTGGTTTCGTGATTTAATGCTATTTCATTGTATGATAACAAATCGTTCATTTTGATATTTAACTATATAGTTTACATTTACATATATATTGTTGCATTTTAAGTACACCGTGATGAAGACCACAGTGCAGTGTGCGGCCTTACTTCGAATCACGCGCCTCTTGCCGCTTAATGTTCGAATCTCGTCAAGAAACAGATTAGCTCTATCATGTGAGGATGTTGTTACTGGCATTCCTACATAAGTCCTTTTTTTCTCAACATTTAATAGCAAAACATTTAAATATTATTTCAAACGTAAAATAATACAGAATTGTCATAATACTATCATACCGTCGGTTACCCACTGTATATATTCCGTACATGCGGAAAATATACCGTGAAGTACGGAATATATACCGTGGATAACCGACAATGATATTACCAATACTTATAATAATAGGTGGCAATACTTAAGAAAGTCATCATTTTGGGAGTGTTTAAATTCAAGCCGGTGCTAGGGGCGGCATGAGTGATGTTGCACTTTTTCATTATCCCTCATGTAAAGACTCAATCAAACCGAGTCTGCAATTGTCATGTAATTTTGGTGTGATTTATGCTTCAGAGGGATCACACTTTTTCCAGAGTTTCTCATTGGTCTAAATTTTACCAGTATAAATCTTTGTTTTATCTTACCAGTTTATTAGTTGTGATATACTTTATAATAAGCATTCTGAGTATGTTCTGTTTACTATGATGGGAATTGTACTACTTATTATACACATCCATGTCGTTTTAGAGTTGTATCCGGCGATTATATATACAATTGATAGTTGCATAAACCCGAAACACACACTAAACATTTTACAAGGGAAAAACGATGTTTTAAGACGTCACATTGTCACGTTAAAAATAATTCTGAAGATGTGATATCAAGATTTTTGTGTATTTCAACAATAAATGTGAACCTGTTCATGCGTTTCCAGTTATCACATGCATGTATACATGTATCTTAACTTACTTTTAGAGTGTATTTCTGGTGAAATTTCCTTTTATAGTACATTATTCTTTCGCATTCAAATGTAATTCTGCTACAGTTAAATTACATTTCTATAATTGCACTGTCTCTTCCATGAAAAATATTTTTTTACATATTTATATATATATATTGTTTTATAATTCACTCTGGAAAAAGTAACAGTTAATGAAATTAATATTTCTATAATCTATCGTAGAGCATTTGATAAAATGAATTCAATCTGCACAGACAGAAAGTGTTACATTATATTTTGATATTTCAATACGCCAAATACATTTTTTTATGTATATACATGTGTATAAGGATTCTACTTTGTTTACAATTAACCTGTTACCTTGACTAAATAAAAAAAAATGTATTGTTGTGTTGACAAAATTATTTAAAGTAAATTCATTAATATATATTTTGTACCGCTTAATTTCCTTAACCTTAAGTTATACTTGTCAATATAATATTATTATTCCGTAGGAAAAACCATAAACTGTTTTGGCAATCCATCATCCACGGGGAGTGGTGACAATTGGTCAGGTCACTGCGTTCTTTATTTATAGGAGTGTTACATATTAGAATCAAAGAATCTTAAATCGATTTTAACATTGTGAAGAATGGAATTACACCTATAATTGACAATGTATCATTTTAAACGGTTTGCTACCATGGTTTGCTCCAACGAGTAAGATCCACGCGCGCTGTGCATTTTCCCTCGGGAACACCTTGGTACAAGACAAGAGTTTAAATCTTGATTACTAACACATCATGTAATGTCCTTTCCTTACAAAGAAATTATCTTTTACTGACGGATTCCTCGCTGTAATATGCATAATAGATATTTCATATCGAATAATATTATGAGCGTTAAGGGTCGTATAACTTTAATACGGGGTATAAAACATGCAGTGTGGTGAGATAACATCTTTTTGATGTCGGCCATGTTGAATATTCTATGATTTAATTACGGAAATTATACGAATATTTCGCAACATAACGACATCATACCTTGTGATTTATATTTTATAATGACGCTGTATCACTTTTTTGTTTCACTGGTAATTCATTTATAAAATAATAAAAACGAGTTAACACGTTTCAATAGAATGATTAGACAAAGGTTTTCTTCATTAATTACCGAATCAATTTTCTGCAATGCTAAGCATCGATACGACGGAACAGAGCTGCTCGATTAATAAAAGCACGCAAACACACCGATATGTCTTGCAAGACGATTATTGAAAATTTAGTCTCATAAATATGGTTGTATCATAACAGGAAACAATCAAGTTTTAATACATGACAAAAGAAAAAGAGCCGAACTTGTTTTGACAAAAGTGACACCCAAGATAAGCCAATATATAGAAAGAAATTTCTTACTTATGATTTCTGTTCCGATATTTGTGAGATTATGGTTTTGAAATGCGTAATTTACATGGAAAAAACTGAAGAAAAAAGTTGAATCAAGAGTAATGACTACAGTGGATATAGACAATAATTTCAGTCTTGTTTAAAAGAATTTGTATCTACGTACCCACCTCCCCTCCAAACTGTACATAGTTTTAGGTAGAAAAAATATTGGAATCAATGCTTATCCACAGCAGAAAAATGTCGCACCTGAAATGTTGCGGGGTTTATTAAAAAAAAAACAACAACAACAAAAAAACAACAACAATGAAGCGATTTATTCATCTTTATTGGAAGAATGTTAACTTCATCTGAAATGAATAACTGTCAAAAGTTCTACTAATAGATGAATTCTTAAAAAACAATAACAAAAATCCAAAAAATCTATAATGAAGATGAAAAAGTCAGAAAAAGAAGTCTAATAGAATAATCCTAGAACATTTAACCTTGTCACCAGTGGTATTATAAAGCCCTTATTCTAACCCCAAATCACCTCTATTAACAAATTTAGAAATTGTTCCCCCGATACAAAAACTCAAGCTGTTTTAATTTGTAAGAAAATTCAGATGTTAAAAGAATTTACATATTATATGGTTATACACATTAATTAAACTAGATCATAATGTTTCGGTATATAACTGCTGCATTTTTTTTCCGGACAAATTCCGTCTGTTATCAGTTTGACTTCCTGTAAAATTAACAGGGAAGGACTGAATATAAGAAGAATTTTTATTGGTCATTTTAAAATTACAAACTGAAATCAGTGAATCTCATTGGTCATTCTAAAATAAGATGTAAAGGACAGTGCTAACCATTCTAAAATGAAATGTAAAGGATAGTTCTTACCATTCTGAAATAAAATTTTAAGTATAGCTCTATGATAACATGGAAAGGATAGTTTTGCCACTATAAAATAAAATGTAGATGATAGTTCTAATATAAAATGTACAGGAGTGAGGATAGATTTATTTTTTTTGAATTAATTTTTTGAAAATGATTACAAAATTTATGACGTCAAACGTCAAACAAGTAAAAGGGACACCTAAAATAGAAGTTGTTCTTCTTTGAAAAATCAATATATAAATATGCTATGATTTAATTCCATTGTTTACAAAATTTAAATGAATACTACCAGCGTTAATCAATGTCTCCACTTTACAGAACCTAAAAATATTAAACTTAAATCCAATTCACTTAAATTACATGTTAGTTATTAAAGGCTGCTAGTACATAGTTTATTAGAGTGTTCATTTACAATAAAATTATATACATTAAATCATACTTGTAAAGGACCATCACATTTTATACATTTGAAACATAACAAAACTTCTAGATATAAAACAATTGAGTATAAATCATATAATACAAACAACCTGCACTCATATAATATAGATTCCTATGAAATAAAACGTTTTAACCATTACTGTTTTAAACCCCACAATATACTGTACCTGAAATCAACCCCCACACAATAATTTTTAA
>NW_026851982.1:0-6902 GCF_026571515.1 Ruditapes philippinarum | reverse complement strand
GGCATATCTACCCATTGAGATATATCTACCTACAAAGCTTCATGCTGATATCTCTTATAGTTTTACAGCTACATGTGTATGTCCTGGACAAGATTTTTCTAAAAGGGGAGATAATTAAAAAATGAGGCTTAACAGAGTTAAGAGTTCTTTTGCATTGCACTTTTACTCAATGAGATCTATCTACCTTCAATGTTTTATCTTGATATCTCTTATAGTTTTAGAGTTATGTCTCGAACAAAGTTCAAAGTGTTAAAATTAACAAAGGGCAATAACTCCAAAATTAGGACAAAAAGAGTTATTGTTCTTATGCAGTGCACATCTACCCATTGAGATCTATTCACCTACAAAGTTTCATGTTGATATCTCTTATAGTTTTGGAGTTACGTCCCGGACAAGATTTTTCTATAAGGGGAGATAATTAAAAAAACGGGCAAAATAGAGTTCTGGCTCTTTGACACTGCACTCCCCCTCAATACCCTCTACCACTGTATGAAGGTTAAACAAATTATCTCCAAGGGTTTTCAAGTTATGCTACGGACAAGACAACGGACTGACAGGCGGACGTTCCAATATTTTGGGTTTAAGGACTATTTTTTGTTATTTATTTTGTTTTCTTAAGGGCTACCAGCCCATAAACCCTTTGATCACAGAATGAACCTATTGTTCTCTTTTGTTCTCTTTACTGTTATATAGCCCCTAAACCCAAAATGTTTGCTCGGACGAACAGACGGGCGGACGGACGGACAAGGCGCTGACTATATGATCCCCCGAAATTTTTCGAAATAATTAAAGAGCTATCACTCTGATAAAAATCAATGAACAATAAAATGCTCTTGACTTGGTATTAAACTGATCATTTTTATTAAGTTTTGATGAAATTGCACCAGTATTTTATGAGCAGTAGTCTGGACAAACTTCTGTGTAGCTGACAACACACAAAACAACACATTTTTTATTCAAAGGTCATTATAATAAAGGCCAACGCTAATTGGGAATATTAAATAAAATGCCAAATATTCACTTGGAAATTAATTTGTCAAAGGAGACATGAGAATTATGCATAATATAAACAATATACATTGTATCATTATTTAATTTTAATATTTTGTTTTTTGCTACTCGAGTTTGAAATAAAAAATTTATAATAATTGTACATAAATTATTTTAAGGTGTGAACAGTGAACACTATAGTTACAAAACAAGAGCCAGTTGAACCGGGTGATGCTCCCCGAATAGGTTTTGGACACAGAAAGGTATACCTCTTGTAGTGTCAGAGTAATGTCACAGACAAAGTTCAAAGTGTAAAAACAACCCAAATGTTGTGCACGACACATTTTCTCAATATGGTGATCATTTCTGTGAAATAGTTGAAAAATCAGACTCCAAAAAAGGAAGTTATGGGCTAGACACGATTTTGCTGCAAGGTCATGCTGTGACCTTGACTTTCAAGGTAGCGACCCAGATGTTGAGCGCGACACGTCATCTCAATATGGTGATAATTTATGTGAAATAGTTTTAAAATCCGACCTCAAATAAAGAAGTTATGGACAGGACACGATTTTGATGCAAGGTCTTGCTGTGACATAGACCTTCAAGGTAGCGACCCAAATGTTGCGCGCGACACGTCGTCTCAATATGGTGATCATTTCTGTGAAATAATTTTTAAATCCGACTTCAAATAACTAAGTTATGGGCCGGACACGAATTGGGACGTACGGACGGACGGACAACCCGACGACTATATGCTCCACCGAAATTTTTCGGGGAGCATAATAAACAGGGTACGAGTATCACTCATGGGGTTATATTTGGTTTTTATCGTATATCACTTATCAGTATGGAAGCATCGATTACTGGTTTTGTTCATCTTTAAATCTACCGATTTTTGGGGAATTTTAAGGGTTACTTTAGGAATTTATAAGTCATGAATTAGGAAATTTGCTGTCTCTTTTCTTTTGGGAATGCAAACGTTCGGCGCTTTGATTGGTCACTACCCCAACCCAAAAGCTATCTTTCAACCTTCTATCACCGTCATAAGTAGTTTATTCAGTTTGTTAACATCTCCTATCTATCTATCACCACTCTCATAAAATACCATGTCTCAGTTATTTACAGTATACTGTATATCTTAACTGATTTCTTGGCAAATAATCATTTATTTAATTAAATTCATTATTTTTCGAAAAAATGAATGTTGACCACACCATCTTTTTCGTAGCAAATAGCTTCTAGATATCATCTCTCAAAATTATTTATTAAATTTTATTCAAATTTGTCAGATTAAACAACAATAACTCAAATATATACATTTTTTGTTTTTATAGACAAAAAATACATTCAATGCTCGTAATATAACATAATCAACTTTGAACTTTTTTTTATCTTAATTGCTACACGTGTTAAGCAACCAGATTCCAGATACTAAACATACTGAATCTCATTTGTCCATATATATGATAAAATATACATTTAAAAGCCTTCTTCTTTCAACCTTCTATCACCGTCATAGGCAGTTTATTCAGTTTGTTAACATCTCCTATCTATCTATCACCACTCTCATAATACCATGTCTTTGTTAACATTTCTTATACACATATATGCATGGTATCGTATTAAGCATTATATTAAGTTTTGTTAACAACTCTACCACACATGGTATCGTATTAAGCATAATATTAAGTTTTGTTAACCTCTCTCTACCATCTCTCATCCATAGCCTCTTTTATTAAAATTTAACTATAGAACTTCTACCCAAACGCCTATGTTTTCCGAGTAGATAGACAAACCACTAATGACAAATATAATAATGCAGGCAAACCCCTGATGACAAATTAGATAAAGTTAATGAACATCCTTGGGTAAAATATGATAAAGAAGTAAACGCTTCGCTGACATACCTGACAATATAGTTAAACTATATATGGTAAAAACATATTAAAAGGCAACCAAAGATCAATTTACAAATATGATAAAGCGGTCAAACTTCTCATGATTAATATTTTCCCATGAAAAATTGAAATACTGTGTAACCACTGCTGTTGTCTTTTGGAGTGCAAAAACTTCTTTCCAACAGTTTTCTTTTAATTTCATTAGGTTAACTTTCACATCTTAACATCAAAAGGGAAACAACAACTAAACCTTTGTCCCCAAAGGTTTTTCTTCCGAAGCAGTTATACTGCAACAATATATACTCGTCAATTATAAAGATATACAATCACCCTTGACAACAGTAGTTGAGAAATAATATTTTGAATACCCTTTGAATGAGCAGTGATAGTGTCGCTGTAACGTTGAGTTTTTTTTTATTAAGCTGAAGTAGCCTTTATCTGCCCGGTTAATATTTTATGGTATGAATCTTTATGGTTATCAAGTTCTTTATTCTATTCATTAAAAAAATAAAACATCTACTTATTTATATCAATGAATAGTCAATACTATTTTATCAAATTGTGCTACACCATAATTATTGTTATTTAATATCAATCATGAATATGATAATGATATTCACCGGTATAACGTTATATCCAATTGTTTGTAAACCAAAATCATTCAAACAAAGCGTTCTTATTACATAAGTTGTAAACAAATGCATATGTTTCGTTTATAAGTGAATCGTAAATCGGTTTATGTCACACTCTATTACCAACCTTATTTTTACTTCTCTTCTACTTCTTTGTTCATCAAACATTCCGTATGTTAATTTTCAGGTAAGTCGATCATCTCTTATAAACTATTTACAACACAAAACGCGTATATTTCTGATTATTTAAAACATACATTAAGTTCTTCTCCCCTAGTTTTTAATGTTTATCCTGGGCTTTCTGCGGCCATTTTGACGTGTCTCCAATGTGGCTTTTGAAAAAGATTTCATACTTGAGGTTAACATGTAATTGATACCTCGTTATTGATCATTCAAAATGTATTTCAAAACGTTAGTAAAGTACTCCCAAACTACCTCGTGACTTCATTGTATACAAATCGGCCAATCGTTGCGCATTAAGTGACAAGGACAATCACTTTACGGCGTTTATTTGTTTGGATTATATACGATACTTAAATACCGCCAGCATGAAATCCATATAACTTAAAAAAATATTACAGTGCGGCGACGCCATGAAAAAGAAAATAACAAAACGATAATTACTGTATTATGGCGAACTTAAACATAGCTGACATAACATTATTTAAAATATCTAAAAATATAATGTTATGTCAGTCTGATAAAAGGGAATGAGGACGTGAGTGTGGACATTTTCGGTATACATTTCAAACAAAAATTGTCATATGTTGCGTGCTTCAAAAGGATTACCCATTTTCAGATATTTAATCTGAACCTGCCTGTAAACAATGAATAAGCATGCTGTTTATATGCAAAATGAATTACTAATTAGGAATAGATGTAAATATGTTTAAAGTTTTCTCGTTATTATATGCGGACGATATCGTAATTTTTGCAAACTCAGCAGAAGAACGTCAACACAATACATGTCTCTTGTATGATTATTGCAATACATGGAAGTTAAAAGGCAATGTATCTAAAACGAAAGTTATGATTTTTAAAAGAGGTGGTAGACTTCCAAGTGATCTTCAGTTTAATTATGATGGTAATTTGATTGAATTTGTTAATACATTTACATATCTTGGTATTGTATTTACTTGTGGTGGATCAGTTACAAAAGCACAATGTTAGCTGGACAAGCACAAAAAGCTATTTTTAAACTAAATAAATATTTATATAAATTTACGTATATTAAATCTTTTTGATACATTAATTACACCTATATTAAACTACGGTAGTGAGATAATGGGTTTTACGGTTAGCCAAACAATAGAACGGGTACACTTACAATTTTGTAAAAAGATTTTGGGAGTTAAAAAACTACACAAAATGATTTTATTTATGGAGAACTTGGTAGAATATCATTTCATTGTAGACATCTTTTCAATATTGTAAAATTTTGGATATAAATATTGTGTAGTAATGAAAACAAATATGTTAGTAGAGTTTATAAATTGTTGAAAAGTGATAACCCAAATATAGTAAACTGGTGTTCGAAATTAAAACAACTTTTATGTTCTTTAGGATTTTTATGATGTCTGGTTACAGTAGAGTGTAGGAGATATTGATATGTTTCTAGCAATTTTAAAACAACGTTTAAAGGACAATTTTGTTCAAAACTGGCATGAAAGATTACATAACTCTAGTAGAGCTTTACTTTATAGGACAATTGAAAAATTTGAGTTTCAATCACATCTAAATATGTTTAATGCAAACAAATTGTGCCAGGCTATGGTAAGATTACGAGTTTCCTCTCATAGGCTACAAATAGAGGCTGGACGTTGGTCCAGACCTACAAGAACTCCAGTTAATGAACGAAAATGTTTAATTTGTAATGTTTTAGAGGATGAATATCATTTTATATTAGAATGTTCAATGTATACTGAATTAATGTATACTGAATTAAGGAAACAACTTATTCATAAGAAATACTGGAAACATCCAAATAAGGTAAAATTTATTGAATTGTTAAACAATGAAAATGATACAAATAGAAAGAAACTAGGAATTTTTGTATATAAATCTTTTGAAAAGAGAAATGAAATGCTATACGGTTCAGTTGAGTAATGACGTATTTTTCTTGTAAACCTACTTATATGCATAGTTGTAAAATGTGAATTTAAAACATCGTTCTAGATGAAAAAAAAGACATGTAGAAAATTGATATTTTATGCAATTTTCATGTTTCATGCTTAAACTTAATGCATGATTCCCGTCTTGCATTTCGTTTCGGTAAGGCTGGTAAAGCTGTTAAAGCTGTTAAATGGATGTAACTTGTATGTTCTTGTTATACTATATATATAAATATTGTTATTATTGTACTAAATTCATGCAAGGGTTATCTTTCTTTTTACGAGAAAGATAAATATTACTACATGTTTCTCAATGTATATATATATATATATATATATATATACAAATTCTGATTGTAATTTAAGGAGAAAATAATGTTTTCAGATTACTAGTCTTAACAAATGTATATTAAAGTCATACTTTAAATGATATGAAATGAAATTATTAAGAATATTAAGCTTTCTTTTATCATGCTTGACCTTCTCCAATGAAAAGTTTATGTAAATCTAATATTAATTTTGTTCGCTGTACATGTATTATGCACATAAATCATGCTCACTTTGTATTGTACATGTATATATGTATGCTTGTATTGCCATCATGGGCGAATAGCCTTATGGAATAAATGAAATAAACTCTAAAAAAACTCTAAAAACTAATTGATCGATTTCCATATATTAAATCTGAACCATTATCATGTCGATTATATTGAAAATAACTAATTTATTTAATACTAATTTACAGCATCCTAATTACTTGCATTCAACTGGGGGAAAATTACATGAACTATACCCGTCCTTGCTTTGACTTGTGCCCTGTTCTTTCGTTTCTTGCTGGGCTCCTTGTCGGTGATCATGTGTTGCTTGGTCGTGTGGTGGTTGTGATCATAAAACACCGCCCTTCCTCGGTGATCTTGTTTTTCGTATTTTATTTATGATCATTAAACAATTGCCAATCATTTCATATTTTGAACAATGTGTACACTAAATATTTTACGAATTGTATATTTTGTATTGTCCTTCTTTTTGTCATGAAGTTGTTTGAAATTAGATATTAATATTTGCACCAATTGATTAAGATGTTTTTTTCTTCTTATTTTCATTATGTCTTAATATCTTATATCAAAGTTAATTATAAAGGGTTATTCAATAAGCAGCACTCTTTATTTGTAATGTTTAATCGATTGAATATATATGGGACCTAGTCCAAATCTTTTTATTACTTAAACAATAGTTGTCTGTAAATATTTACATTTCAGCATATTTCTCAC